>NW_026647133.1:617500-799506 GCF_950295315.1 Erinaceus europaeus | reverse complement strand
TCCCTGGTTCAGCCCCTCTGCCCTATTCAGCCGAACTCGCCCCTTTGCAACCTACCTATGCATCCTGGTTAGTCTTCACCATTCAAGGAGAGATCTCCTTTTATCCTTAGCTTGGTTCACTGGTGGATGGATGGATGGATGCATGGATGGATGGATGCATGGATGGATGGATGGATGGATGTATAGATTGATGGGTGGATGGATGGATGCATGGACAGGTCAATGGATTGGTTTTGTAGAGGCAGAGTACCATCTAGGGGTACTTGAGACCACTGGTGTCAGAGCCAGAGTCTATGTCAAATGTAAAACATTAATTCATCAATAACAAAAATGATTAAGTACCTATTAAAATAAATAAATAAATAAATATAAAAACTGGGTTAAAAAGTACATGGCGTCTTTGCCTTTCTGCATATGGTATGCTGTGAGGATCTTAACAAGGAAAGCATTGTCCTGAGTAGCCCCATTGAAGTAGTGGAATATTTCCTTTTTCTTTTTTTACTTTCAATTTTCTTGATTATTTATTGGAATAAATAGACAGGAATTGAGAGGGAAGGGAGGGATAGAGGGTTTGTGACACAGAGAGAGTCACCTTCAGCACTTCTGCACCACTTGTAAAGATTTCCCCCGGCAGGTGGGGACCAGGGTCTTGAAGCCCAGTCCCCCTGCATTGTAACATGAGTGCTTAACTGGGTGTGGCACCACCTGGTACCCTTGATGGGACACTTTTTTTTAGCAATGAAAAGAAATTCTCGTGGCAAGGTAATAAATAAATGAAGAAATAAACAAAAGTGCATTTACATGAACTCTGGAAACACACAGGGACATATACATCTCTGTAACCTGTATTACTTATTCGTTGATTGATTGATTGCCTCAAGGGGTTATTGCCTCAGCTCAGTGCCTGCGCCACGAATAATCCACAGCCCCTGCACTCCTTTTGTTCCCCTTTCGCTGCCCTTGTTGCTTGGTCACTGTGGTGGTTATTGTTGTGGTTGTTGTTCTTGTTTTGACCTTGCATCAGACAGAGAGAAAAGGAGAGAGAAGGGGAAAAACAGAGTGGGAGAGAAAGATAGAGCCCCTAAAGACCTGCTTCACCCCCTGTAAAGCGACTCCCCTGCAGGTGGGGTTCTGGGTGCCAGACCTCAGACCCTTCCACCTGTCCCCTCTTTTCGTGAGTGCCACAAGGCCTTAACCCTCTGACATACCGCCAAACCTCCCGGGATTTACTTTTGAAGGCAATATCACCTGCCTCATTTTGAATCTCATTATCCTGAGGGTCAGTCCTGGAGACAGCGTCATGACACGACACACGGAGATCTCTGGTATCAGACAGCACCTGGAACAGCAGCTGGGGCTCTAGTGCCAGGGCAGGAGCAACTCCCCATCCACCGTCCACGGAGTCCACCTGCCCTCATTTTGGTCCTTTTCCCTCCAAAAAAGATCTTTCCCTTTTTTCACTCAGAAACAAGCAGCAGACAGGTTACCCAGGCAGGGGGAAAAAAATAATTAAAAAGCCTTTTTTTTTTTTTTTTTAGGCGTAGCGAATGACCATCTTCTGGGAAGTACAGGTTTTGAACCAGAAAACTCTGTCTGTCTGTGTCCTAGTCCACAGAAAGAGCCACTAGCCCAGCCAGATCTCACACTCAGATGGGGTGTTTTTGCCAGTCAAAAGTCTGCACAGCGCACTAGGGATTGGGCGGCCTGAGACCCAAATGTTACATTGTAGATGGACTGTTTGCAGTGCTTGCTCCCCAGGACATTGGACTTTCTCAACTCCCTCCCCTACAGCATGAAAAAAAAGGTTCTTGACCAACCATAGAGCAAATGGAGTAGGGGCGAGTGGAGCTTGTTGCATGTCTGTGCTGCTCATGCCCAGGTGTCTGTGGGGGGCCGTGGCAGAGGCTGTAAGGGGGCTAGGGGGCAGAAGGAGACTGAGAGCAGGCTGCAGGCAGGGGAGCCCGTGAGTGTGTGCAGGGCTGTGTGTGTGGGTGTGGTGGCAGGGGGTTAGGGCAGGTCCCCCTGCTGGATGGTGAGATGGCAGCTGGGCTGGCTCTGGGCCCCCAGGGCTGAAGCGCAGAAGCAGGGTGGCAGGAAAGTAGTGCATGGAGGCACACAGTAGATTTTAGTTGGGGAGCTGGGGGACAGAGGGCAAGGGGCAAGGGGGCATCCTTGAGCAGGGGTCTGGAGTAGAGAGTGGGGGGAGCTGGAGGCATGGAAGGTCCCAGGAACCAGGGATTGACAGGAACAGATTCCTGCACCCACCCACTGGATAGAAGCTGCAGCAGCCAGAGCACCAGCCCTGGCTTGCCTAGGCCAAGGGCACTGAATGAGTCCCGCTGAGGATGAGGCAGAGAAGGAGGAGGAGGTGGAGGAGGAGGAGGAGGAGGAGGAGGAGGAAGAGGAGAAGGAAGAAGAGGAGGAGGAAGAGGAGTAGGAGGAGGAGTAGGGGCAGGAGGGCAGCTATCAGTAGGCAATGGGATTAATAGAGGCCTCCATTACGGAGGCATGTGTCCAGGCAGGCACCCACCAATCCTCAGGGGCAGCTCAGGGCACCCAGGGACCTGGTGTGGGTATCTGTGGGGCGGGGACTGTCAGTCAGTCAGCAAGACTGTGTGTCAGTGCAAAAGGTGAGACAGGGGCCTGGCGGACATTGGTCCCCAGCCCTGGGCTGTCAGATGCCAGCCCCATGCCCAGACACACACCAATCTGCCCATAGCCCCTTGGCCCGGCCGACCTGCACCTGCTTTGGCCTGGGGCTCTGGCTCTGGTGGCTGGCCACCAGCCCTCAAGGTCAAGTTCAGGGTGGGGTTCATGGCTGCTGGTCAACTGGATGGGCGGGGTCCCCGTGGCCTTGCAACCACAGGAGCCCTCTGTGATGTCCTAGCCCCTGGCATTCTGTGCTGGCCACACTGGCACTGGGCAGCCCAACTGCCCTGCCACTAGGTCAGCCAGCAGCGCCCAGACGCCTGGGCCCTGGCACAGAGGGACGGAAGGATGGGAAGCCAGTGCTGACCGACAAGGGACCTCAGGGCTGGCAGTCAAGAGAAGACAGGTGGAGGTGTGCCCGGGATCCAGGGAGCCCAGGCCAGAGCTGCCTGCATGCCTGCCTGCCTTGCTGGATGTCTGTATGCTGCCTTTGTCCAGGTAGGTTTCTCAGGTCCCCTCCACTCCTGTCCTCTCCTGTCCTCTCCTGTCCTCTCCTGCCCTCACCATCCTCTCCCCTCTCCTCTCCTCTGCACTTTGCTTCTCTCCTTTGTCTGTCTTCTCTTCCGGGTGCCCTGCTCAACAGCTCCAGCACTTGTGATGGTTCTCCAGTGACAGCTGTTCGCAACCCCTTCCACCCCCTCCTTGCCCCTGAAGTGACCCAACTCACAGGTCTCCGGCTCACCCCACCCACACCTACACCCCCCAACACATTCCCTGGTTCAGCCCCTCTGCCCTATTCAGCCGAACTCGCCCCTTTGCAACCTACCTATGCATCCTGGTTAGTCTTCACCATTCAAGGAGAGATCTCCTTTTATCCTTAGCTTGGTTCACTGGTGGATGGATGGATGGATGCATGGATGGATGGATGCATGGATGGATGGATGGATGGATGTATAGATTGATGGGTGGATGGATGGATGCATGGACAGGTCAATGGATTGGTTTTGTAGAGGCAGAGTACCATCTAGGGGTACTTGAGACCACTGGTGTCAGAGCCAGAGTCTATGTCAAATGTAAAACATTAATTCATCAATAACAAAAATGATTAAGTACCTATTAAAATAAATAAATAAATAAATATAAAAACTGGGTTAAAAAGTACATGGCGTCTTTGCCTTTCTGCATATGGTATGCTGTGAGGATCTTAACAAGGAAAGCATTGTCCTGAGTAGCCCCATTGAAGTAGTGGAATATTTCCTTTTTCTTTTTTTACTTTCAATTTTCTTGATTATTTATTGGAATAAATAGACAGGAATTGAGAGGGAAGGGAGGGATAGAGGGTTTGTGACACAGAGAGAGTCACCTTCAGCACTTCTGCACCACTTGTAAAGATTTCCCCCGGCAGGTGGGGACCAGGGTCTTGAAGCCCAGTCCCCCTGCATTGTAACATGAGTGCTTAACTGGGTGTGGCACCACCTGGTACCCTTGATGGGACACTTTTTTTTAGCAATGAAAAGAAATTCTCGTGGCAAGGTAATAAATAAATGAAGAAATAAACAAAAGTGCATTTACATGAACTCTGGAAACACACAGGGACATATACATCTCTGTAACCTGTATTACTTATTCGTTGATTGATTGATTGCCTCAAGGGGTTATTGCCTCAGCTCAGTGCCTGCGCCACGAATAATCCACAGCCCCTGCACTCCTTTTGTTCCCCTTCCGCTGCCCTTGTTGCTTGGTCACTGTGGTGGTTATTGTTGTGGTTGTTGTTGTTGTTTTGACCTTGCATCAGACAGAGAGAAAAGGAGAGAGCAGGGGAAAAACAGAGTGGGAGAGAAAGATAGAGCCCCTAAAGACCTGCTTCACCCCCTGTAAAGCGACTCCCCTGCAGGTGGGGTTCTGGGTGCCAGACCTCAGACCCTTCCACCTGTCCCCTCTTTTCGTGAGTGCCACAAGGCCTTAACCCTCTGACATACCGCCAAACCTCCCGGGATTTAATTTTGAAGGCAATATCACCTGCCTCATTTTGAATCTCATTATCCTGAGGGTCAGTCCTGGAGACAGCGTCATGACACGACACACGGAGATCTCTGGTATCAGACAGCACCTGGAACAGCAGCTGGGGCTCTAGTGCCAGGGCAGGAGCAACTCCCCATCCACCGTCCACGGAGTCCACCTGCCCTCATTTTGGTCCTTTTCCCTCCAAAAAAGATCTTTCCCTTTTTTCACTCAGAAACAAGCAGCAGACAGGTTACCCAGGCAGGGGGAAAAAAATAATTAAAAAGCCTTTTTTTTTTTTTTTTTTTTTTTTTTTTAGGCGTAGCGAATGACCATCTTCTGGGAAGTACAGGTTTTGAACCAGAAAACTCTGTCTGTCTGTGTCCTAGTCCACAGAAAGAGCCACTAGCCCAGCCAGATCTCACACTCAGATGGGGTGTTTTTGCCAGTCAAAAGTCTGCACAGCGCACTAGGGATTGGGCGGCCTGAGACCCAAATGTTACATTGTAGATGGACTGTTTGCAGTGCTTGCTCCCCAGGACATTGGACTTTCTCAACTCCCTCCCCTACAGCATGAAAAAAAAGGTTCTTGACCAACCATAGAGCAAATGGAGTAGGGGCGAGTGGAGCTTGTTGCATGTCTGTGCTGCTCATGCCCAGGTGTCTGTGGGGGGCCGTGGCAGTGGCTGTAAGGGGGCTAGGGGGCAGAAGGAGACTGTTTGAGAGCAGGCTGCAGGCAGGGGAGCCCGTGAGTGTGTGCAGGGCTGTGTGTGTGGGTGTGGTGGCAGGGGGTTAGGGCAGGTCCCCCTGCTGGATGGTGAGATGGCAGCTGGGCTGGCTCTGGGCCCCCAGGGCTGAAGCGCAGAAGCAGGGTGGCAGGAAAGTAGTGCATGGAGGCACACAGTAGATGTTAGTTGGGGAGCTGGGGGACAGAGGGCAAGGGGCAAGGGGGCATCCTTGAGCAGGGGTCTGGAGTAGAGAGTGGGGGGAGCTGGAGGCATGGAAGGTCCCAGGAACCAGGGATTGACAGGAACAGATTCCTGCACCCACCCACTGGATAGAAGCTGCAGCAGCCAGAGCACCAGCCCTGGCTTGCCTAGGCCAAGGGCACTGAATGAGTCCCGCTGAGGATGAGGCAGAGAAGGAGGAGGAGGTGGAGGAGGAGGAGGAGGAGGAGGAGGAAGAGGAGAAGGAAGAAGAGGAGGAGGAAGAGGAGTAGGAGGAGGAGTAGGGGCAGGAGGGCAGCTATCAGTAGGCAATGGGATTAATAGAGGCCTCCATTACGGAGGCATGTGTCCAGGCAGGCACCCACCAATCCTCAGGGGCAGCTCAGGGCACCCAGGGACCTGGTGTGGGTATCTGTGGGGCGGGGACTGTCAGTCAGTCAGCAAGACTGTGTGTCAGTGCAAAAGGTGAGACAGGGG
This sequence comes from Erinaceus europaeus, assembly GCF_950295315.1. Classification (NCBI taxonomy): domain Eukaryota; kingdom Metazoa; phylum Chordata; class Mammalia; order Eulipotyphla; family Erinaceidae; genus Erinaceus; species Erinaceus europaeus. The sequence continues at coordinate 793,432 of NW_026647133.1, read as the reverse complement.
CCTGGCGGACATTGGTCCCCAGCCCTGGGCTGTCAGATGCCAGCCCCATGCCCAGACACACACCAATCTGCCCATAGCCCCTTGGCCCGGCCGACCTGCACCTGCTTTGGCCTGGGGCTCTGGCTCTGGTGGCTGGCCACCAGCCCTCAAGGTCAAGTTCAGGGTGGGGTTCATGGCTGCTGGTCAACTGGATGGGCGGGGTCCCCGTGGCCTTGCAACCACAGGAGCCCTCTGTGATGTCCTAGCCCCTGGCATTCTGTGCTGGCCACACTGGCACTGGGCAGCCCAACTGCCCTGCCACTAGGTCAGCCAGCAGCGCCCTGACGCCTGGGCCCTGGCACAGAGGGACGGAAGGATGGGAAGCCAGTGCTGACCGACAAGGGACCTCAGGGCTGGCAGTCAAGAGAAGACAGGTGGAGGTGTGCCCGGGATCCAGGGAGCCCAGGCCAGAGCTGCCTGCATGCCTGCCTGCCTTGCTGGATGTCTGTATGCTGCCTTTGTCCAGGTAGGTTTCTCAGGTCCCCTCCACTCCTGTCCTCTCCTGTCCTCTCCTGTCCTCTCCACCATCCTCTCCCCTCTCCTCTCCTCTGCACTTTGCTTCTCTCCTTTGTCTGTCTTCTCTTCCGGGTGCCCTGCTCAACAGCTCCAGCACTTGTGATGGTTCTCCAGTGACAGCTGTTCGCAACCCCTTCCACCCCCTCCTTGCCCCTGAAGTGACCCAACTCACAGGTCTCCGGCTCACCCCACCCACACCTACACCCCCCAACACATTCCCTGGTTCAGCCCCTCTGCCCTATTCAGCCGAACTCGCCCCTTTGCAACCTACCTATGCATCCTGGTTAGTCTTCACCATTCAAGGAGAGATCTCCTTTTATCCTTAGCTTGGTTCACTGGTGGATGGATGGATGGATGGATGGATGGATGGATGGATGCATGGATGGATGGATGGATGGATGTATAGATTGATGGGTGGATGGATGGATGCATGGACAGGTCAGTGGATTGGTTTTGTAGAGGCAGAGTACCATCTAGGGGTACTTGAGACCGCTGGTGTCAGAGCCAGAGTCTATGTCAAATGTAAAACATTAATTCATCAATAACAAAAATGATTAAGTACCTATTAAAATAAATAAATAAATAAATATAAAAACTGGGTTAAAAAGTACATGGCGTCTTTGCCTTTCTGCATATGGTATGCTGTGAGGATCTTAACAAGGAAAGCATTGTCCTGAGTAGCCCCATTGAAGTAGTGGAATATTTCCTTTTTCTTTTTTTACTTTCAATTTTCTTGATTATTTATTGGAATAAATAGACAGGAATTGAGAGGGAAGGGAGGGATAGAGGGTTTGTGACACAGAGAGAGTCACCTTCAGCACTTCTGCACCACTTGTAAAGATTTCCCCCGGCAGGTGGGGACCAGGGTCTTGAAGCCCAGTCCCCCTGCATTGTAACATGAGTGCTTAACTGGGTGTGGCACCACCTGGTACCCTTGATGGGACACTTTTTTTTAGCAATGAAAAGAAATTCTCGTGGCAAGGTAATAAATAAATGAAGAAATAAACAAAAGTGCATTTACATGAACTCTGGAAACACACAGGGACATATACATCTCTGTAACCTGTATTACTTATTCGTTGATTGATTGATTGCCTCAAGGGGCTATTGCCTCAGCTCAGTGCCTGCGCCACGAATAATCCACAGCCCCTGCACTCCTTTTGTTCCCCTTTCGCTGCCCTTGTTGCTTGGTCACTGTGGTGGTTATTGTTGTGGTTGTTGTTGTTGTTTTGACCTTGCATCAGACAGAGAGAAAAGGAGAGAGCAGGGGAAAAACAGAGTGGGAGAGAAAGATAGAGCCCCTAAAGACCTGCTTCACCCCCTGTAAAGCGACTCCCCTGCAGGTGGGGTTCTGGGCGCCAGACCCCAGACCCTTCTACCTGTCCCCTCTTTTAGTGAGTGCCACAAGGCCTTAACCCTCTGACATACCACCAAACCTCCCGGGATTTAATTTTGAAGGCAATATCACCTGCCTCATTTTGAATCTTATTATCCTGAGGGTCAGTCCTGGAGACAGCGTCATGACACGACACACGGAGATCTCTGGTATCAGACAGCACCTGGAACAGCAGCTGGGGCTCTAGTGCCAGGGCAGGAGCAACTCCCCATCCACCGTCCACGGAGTCCACCTGCCCTCATTTTGGTCCTTTTCCCTCCAAAAAAGATCTTTCCCTTTTTTCACTCAGAAACAAGCAGCAGACAGGTTACCCAGGCAGGGGGAAAAAAATAATTAAAAAGCCTTTTTTTTTTTTTTTTTTTTTTTTTTTTTTTTTTTTTTTAGGCGTAGCGAATGACCATCTTCTGGGAAGTACAGGTTTTGAACCAGAAAACTCTGTCTGTCTGTGTCCTAGTCCACAGAAAGAGCCACTAGCCCAGCCAGATCTCACACTCAGATGGGGTGTTTTTGCCAGTCAAAAGTCTGCACAGCGCACTAGGGATTGGGCGGCCTGAGACCCAAATGTTACATTGTAGATGGACTGTTTGCAGTGCTTGCTCCCCAGGACATTGGACTTTCTCAACTCCCTCCCCTACAGCATGAAAAAAAAGGTTCTTGACCAACCATAGAGCAAATGGAGTAGGGGCGAGTGGAGCTTGTTGCATGTCTGTGCTGCTCATGCCCAGGTGTCTGTGGGGGGCCGTGGCAGAGGCTGTAAGGGGGCTAGGGGGCAGAAGGAGACTGTTTGAGAGCAGGCTGCAGGCAGGGGAGCCCGTGAGTGTGTGCAGGGCTGTGTGTGTGGGTGTGGTGGCAGGGGGTTAGGGCAGGTCCCCCTGCTGGATGGTGAGATGGCAGCTGGGCTGGCTCTGGGCCCCCAGGGCTGAAGCGCAGAAGCAGGGTGGCAGGAAAGTAGTGCATGGAGGCACACAGTAGATGTTAGTTGGGGAGCTGGGGGACAGAGGGCAAGGGGCAAGGGGGCATCCTTGAGCAGGGGTCTGGAGTAGAGAGTGGGGGGAGATGGAGGCATGGAAGGTCCCAGGAACCAGGGATTGACAGGAACAGATTCCTGCACCCACCCACTGGATAGAAGCTGCAGCAGCCAGAGCACCAGCCCTGGCTTGCCTAGGCCAATGGCACTGAATGAGTCCCGCTGAGGATGAGGCAGAGAAGGAGGAGGAGGTGGAGGAGGAGGAGGAGGAGGAGGAGGAGGAGGAGGAAGAGGAGAAGGAAGAAGAGGAGGAGGAAGAGGAGTAGGAGGAGGAGTAGGGGCAGGAGGGCAGCTATCAGTAGGCAATGGGATTAATAGAGGCCTCCATTACGGTGGCATGTGTCCAGGCAGGCACCCACCAATCCTCAATGGCAGCTCAGGGCACCCAGGGATCTGGTGTGGGTATCTGTGGGGCGGGGACTGTCAGTCAGTCAGCAAGACTGTGTGTCAGTGCAAAAGGTGAGACAGGGGCCTGGCGGAACTTGGTCCCCAGCCCTGGGCTGTCAGATGCCAGCCCCATGCCCAGACACACACCAATCTGCCCATAGCCCCTTGGCCCGGCCGACCTGCACCTGCTTTGGCCTGGGGCTCTGGCTCTGGTGGCTGGCCACCAGCCCTCAAGGTCAAGTTCAGGGTGGGGGTCATGGCTGCTGGTCAACTGGATGGGCGGGGTCCCCGTGGCCTTGCAACCACAGGAGCCCTCTGTGATGTCCTAGCCCCTGGCATTCTGTGCTGGCCACACTGGCACTGGGCAGCCCAACTGCCCTGCCACTAGGTCAGCCAGCAGCGCCCAGATGCCTGGGCCCTGGCACAGAGGGACGGAAGGATGGGAAGCCAGTGCTGACCGACAAGGGACCTCAGGGCTGGCAGTCAAGAGAAGACAGGTGGAGGTGTGCCCGGGATCCAGGGAGCCCAGGCCAGAGCTGCCTGCATGCCTGCCTGCCTTGCTGGATGTCTGTATGCTGCCTTTGTCCAGGTAGGTTTCTCAGGTCCCCTCCACTCCTGTCCTCTCCTGTCCTCTCCTGTCCTCTCCTGCCCTCACCATCCTCTCCCCTCTCCTCTCCTCTGCACTTTGCTTCTCTCCTTTGTCTGTCTTCTCTTCCGGGTGCCCTGCTCAACAGCTCCAGCACTTGTGATGGTTCTCCAGTGACAGCTGTTCGCAACCCCTTCCACCCCCTCCTTGCCCCTGAAGTGACCCAACTCACAGGTCTCCGGCTCACCCCACCCACACCTACACCCCCCAACACATTCCCTGGTTCAGCCCCTCGGCCCTATTCAGCCGAACTCGCCCCTTTGCAACCTACCTATGCATCCTGGTTAGTCTTCACCATTCAAGGAGAGATCTCCTTTTATCCTTAGCTTGGTTCACTGGTGGATGGATGGATGGATGGATGGATGCATGGATGGATGGATGGATGCATGGATGGATGGATGGATGGATGTATAGATTGATGGGTGGATGGATGGATGCATGGACAGGTCAATGGATTGGTTTTGTAGAGGCAGAGTACCATCTAGGGGTACTTGAGACCGCTGGTGTCAGAGCCAGAGTCTATGTCAAATGTAAAACATTAATTCATCAATAACAAAAATGATTAAGTACCTATTAAAATAAATAAATAAATAAATATAAAAACTTGGTTAAAAAGTACATGGTGTCTTTGCCTTTCTGCATATGGTATGCTGTGAGGATCTTAACAAGGAAAGCATTGTCCTGAGTAGCCCCATTGAAGTAGTGGAATATTTCCTTTTTCTTTTTTTACTTTCAATTTTCTTGATTATTTATTGGAATAAATAGACAGGAATTGAGAGGGAAGGGAGGGATAGAGGGTTTGTGACACAGAGAGTCACCTTCAGCACTTCTGCACCACTTGTAAAGATTTCCCCCGGCAGGTGGGGACCAGGGTCTTGAAGCCCAGTCCCCCTGCATTGTAACATGAGTGCTTAACTGGGTGTGGCACCACCTGGTACCCTTGATGGGACACTTTTTTTTAGCAATGAAAAGAAATTCTCGTGGCAAGGTAATAAATAAATGAAGAAATAAACAAAAGTGCATTTACATGAACTCTGGAAACACACAGGGACATATACATCTCTGTAACCTGTATTACTTATTCGTTGATTGATTGATTGCCTCAAGGGGTTATTGCCTCAGCTCAGTGCCTGCGCCACGAATAATCCACAGCCCCTGCACTCCTTTTGTTCCCCTTTCGCTGCCCTTGTTGCTTGGTCACTGTGGTGGTTATTGTTGTGGTTGTTGTTGTTGTTTTGACCTTGCATCAGACAGAGAGAAAAGGAGAGAGCAGGGGAAAAACAGAGTGGGAGAGAAAGATAGAGCCCCTAAAGACCTGCTTCACCCCCTGTAAAGCGACTCCCCTGCAGGTGGGGTTCTGGGCGCCAGACCCCAGACCCTTCTACCTGTCCCCTCTTTTAGTGAGTGCCACAAGGCCTTAACCCTCTGACATACCACCAAACCTCCCGGGATTTAATTTTGAAGGCAATATCACCTGCCTCATTTTGAATCTTATTATCCTGAGGGTCAGTCCTGGAGACAGCGTCATGACACGACACACGGAGATCTCTGGTATCAGACAGCACCTGGAACAGCAGCTGGGGCTCTAGTGCCAGGGCAGGAGCAACTCCCCATCCACCGTCCACGGAGTCCACCTGCCCTCATTTTGGTCCTTTTCCCTCCAAAAAAGATCTTTCCCTTTTTTCACTCAGAAACAAGCAGCAGACAGGTTACCCAGGCAGGGGGAAAAAAATAATTAAAAAGCCTTTTTTTTTTTTTTTTTTTTTTTTTTTTTTTAGGCGTAGCGAATGACCATCTTCTGGGAAGTACAGGTTTTGAACCAGAAAACTCTGTCTGTCTGTGTCCTAGTCCACAGAAAGAGCCACTAGCCCAGCCAGATCTCACACTCAGATGGGGTGTTTTTGCCAGTCAAAAGTCTGCACAGCGCACTAGGGATTGGGCGGCCTGAGACCCAAATGTTACATTGTAGATGGACTGTTTGCAGTGCTTGCTCCCCAGGACATTGGACTTTCTCAACTCCCTCCCCTACAGCATGAAAAAAAAGGTTCTTGACCAACCATAGAGCAAATGGAGTAGGGGCGAGTGGAGCTTGTTGCATGTCTGTGCTGCTCATGCCCAGGTGTCTGTGGGGGGCCGTGGCAGAGGCTGTAAGGGGGCTAGGGGGCAGAAGGAGACTGTTTGAGAGCAGGCTGCAGGCAGGGGAGCCCGTGAGTGTGTGCAGGGCTGTGTGTGTGGGTGTGGTGGCAGGGGGTTAGGGCAGGTCCCCCTGCTGGATGGTGAGATGGCAGCTGGGCTGGCTCTGGGCCCCCAGGGCTGAAGCGCAGAAGCAGGGTGGCAGGAAAGTAGTGCATGGAGGCACACAGTAGATGTTAGTTGGGGAGCTGGGGGACAGAGGGCAAGGGGCAAGGGGGCATCCTTGAGCAGGGGTCTGGAGTAGAGAGTGGGGGGAGATGGAGGCATGGAAGGTCCCAGGAACCAGGGATTGACAGGAACAGATTCCTGCACCCACCCACTGGATAGAAGCTGCAGCAGCCAGAGCACCAGCCCTGGCTTGCCTAGGCCAATGGCACTGAATGAGTCCCGCTGAGGATGAGGCAGAGAAGGAGGAGGAGGTGGAGGAGGAGGAGGAGGAGGAGGAGGAGGAGGAAGAGGAGAAGGAAGAAGAGGAGGAGGAAGAGGAGTAGGAGGAGGAGTAGGGGCAGGAGGGCAGCTATCAGTAGGCAATGGGATTAATAGAGGCCTCCATTACGGTGGCATGTGTCCAGGCAGGCACCCACCAATCCTCAATGGCAGCTCAGGGCACCCAGGGATCTGGTGTGGGTATCTGTGGGGCGGGGACTGTCAGTCAGTCAGCAAGACTGTGTGTCAGTGCAAAAGGTGAGACAGGGGCCTGGCGGAACTTGGTCCCCAGCCCTGGGCTGTCAGATGCCAGCCCCATGCCCAGACACACACCAATCTGCCCATAGCCCCTTGGCCCGGCCGACCTGCACCTGCTTTGGCCTGGGGCTCTGGCTCTGGTGGCTGGCCACCAGCCCTCAAGGTCAAGTTCAGGGTGGGGGTCATGGCTGCTGGTCAACTGGATGGGCGGGGTCCCCGTGGCCTTGCAACCACAGGAGCCCTCTGTGATGTCCTAGCCCCTGGCATTCTGTGCTGGCCACACTGGCACTGGGCAGCCCAACTGCCCTGCCACTAGGTCAGCCAGCAGCGCCCAGATGCCTGGGCCCTGGCACAGAGGGACGGAAGGATGGGAAGCCAGTGCTGACCGACAAGGGACCTCAGGGCTGGCAGTCAAGAGAAGACAGGTGGAGGTGTGCCCGGGATCCAGGGAGCCCAGGCCAGAGCTGCCTGCATGCCTGCCTGCCTTGCTGGATGTCTGTATGCTGCCTTTGTCCAGGTAGGTTTCTCAGGTCCCCTCCACTCCTGTCCTCTCCTGTCCTCTCCTGTCCTCTCCTGCCCTCACCATCCTCTCCCCTCTCCTCTCCTCTGCACTTTGCTTCTCTCCTTTGTCTGTCTTCTCTTCCGGGTGCCCTGCTCAACAGCTCCAGCACTTGTGATGGTTCTCCAGTGACAGCTGTTCGCAACCCCTTCCACCCCCTCCTTGCCCCTGAAGTGACCCAACTCACAGGTCTCCGGCTCACCCCACCCACACCTACACCCCCCAACACATTCCCTGGTTCAGCCCCTCTGCCCTATTCAGCCGAACTCGCCCCTTTGCAACCTACCTATGCATCCTGGTTAGTCTTCACCATTCAAGGAGAGATCTCCTTTTATCCTTAGCTTGGTTCACTGGTGGATGGATGGATGGATGGATGGATGCATGGATGGATGGATGGATGCATGGATGGATGGATGGATGGATGTATAGATTGATGGGTGGATGGATGGATGCATGGACAGGTCAATGGATTGGTTTTGTAGAGGCAGAGTACCATCTAGGGGTACTTGAGACCGCTGGTGTCAGAGCCAGAGTCTATGTCAAATGTAAAACATTAATTCATCAATAACAAAAATGATTAAGTACCTATTAAAATAAATAAATAAATAAATATAAAAACTTGGTTAAAAAGTACATGGTGTCTTTGCCTTTCTGCATATGGTATGCTGTGAGGATCTTAACAAGGAAAGCATTGTCCTGAGTAGCCCCATTGAAGTAGTGGAATATTTCCTTTTTCTTTTTTTACTTTCAATTTTCTTGATTATTTATTGGAATAAATAGACAGGAATTGAGAGGGAAGGGAGGGATAGAGGGTTTGTGACACAGAGAGTCACCTTCAGCACTTCTGCACCACTTGTAAAGATTTCCCCCGGCAGGTGGGGACCAGGGTCTTGAAGCCCAGTCCCCCTGCATTGTAACATGAGTGCTTAACTGGGTGTGGCACCACCTGGTACCCTTGATGGGACACTTTTTTTTAGCAATGAAAAGAAATTCTCGTGGCAAGGTAATAAATAAATGAAGAAATAAACAAAAGTGCATTTACATGAACTCTGGAAACACACAGGGACATATACATCTCTGTAACCTGTATTACTTATTCGTTGATTGATTGATTGCCTCAAGGGGTTATTGCCTCAGCTCAGTGCCTGCGCCACGAATAATCCACAGCCCCTGCACTCCTTTTGTTCCCCTTTCGCTGCCCTTGTTGCTTGGTCACTGTGGTGGTTATTGTTGTGGTTGTTGTTGTTGTTTTGACCTTGCATCAGACAGAGAGAAAAGGAGAGAGCAGGGGAAAAACAGAGTGGGAGAGAAAGATAGAGCCCCTAAAGACCTGCTTCACCCCCTGTAAAGCGACTCCCCTGCAGGTGGGGTTCTGGGCGCCAGACCCCAGACCCTTCTACCTGTCCCCTCTTTTAGTGAGTGCCACAAGGCCTTAACCCTCTGACATACCACCAAACCTCCCGGGATTTAATTTTGAAGGCAATATCACCTGCCTCATTTTGAATCTTATTATCCTGAGGGTCAGTCCTGGAGACAGCATCATGACACGACACACGGAGATCTCTGGTATCAGACAGCACCTGGAACAGCAGCTGGGGCTCTAGTGCCAGGGCAGGAGCAACTCCCCATCCACCGTCCACGGAGTCCACCTGCCCTCATTTTGGTCCTTTTCCCTCCAAAAAAGATCTTTCCCTTTTTTCACTCAGAAACAAGCAGCAGACAGGTTACCCAGGCAGGGGGAAAAAAATAATTAAAAAGCCTTTTTTTTTTTTTTTTTTTTTTTTTTTTTTTTTTTTTTTTTAGGCGTAGCGAATGACCATCTTCTGGGAAGTACAGGTTTTGAACCAGAAAACTCTGTCTGTCTGTGTCCTAGTCCACAGAAAGAGCCACTAGCCCAGCCAGATCTCACACTCAGATGGGGTGTTTTTGCCAGTCAAAAGTCTGCACAGCGCACTAGGGATTGGGCGGCCTGAGACCCAAATGTTACATTGTAGATGGACTGTTTGCAGTGCTTGCTCCCCAGGACATTGGACTTTCTCAACTCCCTCCCCTACAGCATGAAAAAAAAGGTTCTTGACCAACCATAGAGCAAATGGAGTAGGGGCGAGTGGAGCTTGTTGCATGTCTGTGCTGCTCATGCCCAGGTGTCTGTGGGGGGCCGTGGCAGAGGCTGTAAGGGGGCTAGGGGGCAGAAGGAGACTGTTTGAGAGCAGGCTGCAGGCAGGGGAGCCCGTGAGTGTGTGCAGGGCTGTGTGTGTGGGTGTGGTGGCAGGGGGTTAGGGCAGGTCCCCCTGCTGGATGGTGAGATGGCAGCTGGGCTGGCTCTGGGCCCCCAGGGCTGAAGCGCAGAAGCAGGGTGGCAGGAAAGTAGTGCATGGAGGCACACAGTAGATGTTAGTTGGGGAGCTGGGGGACAGAGGGCAAGGGGCAAGGGGGCATCCTTGAGCAGGGGTCTGGAGTAGAGAGTGGGGGGAGATGGAGGCATGGAAGGTCCCAGGAACCAGGGATTGACAGGAACAGATTCCTGCACCCACCCACTGGATAGAAGCTGCAGCAGCCAGAGCACCAGCCCTGGCTTGCCTAGGCCAATGGCACTGAATGAGTCCCGCTGAGGATGAGGCAGAGAAGGAGGAGGAGGTGGAGGAGGAGGAGGAGGAGGAGGAGGAGGAAGAGGAGAAGGAAGAAGAGGAGGAGGAAGAGGAGTAGGAGGAGGAGTAGGGGCAGGAGGGCAGCTATCAGTAGGCAATGGGATTAATAGAGGCCTCCATTACGGTGGCATGTGTCCAGGCAGGCACCCACCAATCCTCAATGGCAGCTCAGGGCACCCAGGGATCTGGTGTGGGTATCTGTGGGGCGGGGACTGTCAGTCAGTCAGCAAGACTGTGTGTCAGTGCAAAAGGTGAGACAGGGGCCTGGCGGAACTTGGTCCCCAGCCCTGGGCTGTCAGATGCCAGCCCCATGCCCAGACACACACCAATCTGCCCATAGCCCCTTGGCCCGGCCGACCTGCACCTGCTTTGGCCTGGGGCTCTGGCTCTGGTGGCTGGCCACCAGCCCTCAAGGTCAAGTTCAGGGTGGGGGTCATGGCTGCTGGTCAACTGGATGGGCGGGGTCCCCGTGGCCTTGCAACCACAGGAGCCCTCTGTGATGTCCTAGCCCCTGGCATTCTGTGCTGGCCACACTGGCACTGGGCAGCCCAACTGCCCTGCCACTAGGTCAGCCAGCAGCGCCCAGATGCCTGGGCCCTGGCACAGAGGGACGGAAGGATGGGAAGCCAGTGCTGACCGACAAGGGACCTCAGGGCTGGCAGTCAAGAGAAGACAGGTGGAGGTGTGCCCGGGATCCAGGGAGCCCAGGCCAGAGCTGCCTGCATGCCTGCCTGCCTTGCTGGATGTCTGTATGCTGCCTTTGTCCAGGTAGGTTTCTCAGGTCCCCTCCACTCCTGTCCTCTCCTGTCCTCTCCTGTCCTCTCCTGCCCTCACCATCCTCTCCCCTCTCCTCTCCTCTGCACTTTGCTTCTCTCCTTTGTCTGTCTTCTCTTCCGGGTGCCCTGCTCAACAGCTCCAGCACTTGTGATGGTTCTCCAGTGACAGCTGTTCGCAACCCCTTCCACCCCCTCCTTGCCCCTGAAGTGACCCAACTCACAGGTCTCCGGCTCACCCCACCCACACCTACACCCCCCAACACATTCCCTGGTTCAGCCCCTCTGCCCTATTCAGCCGAACTCGCCCCTTTGCAACCTACCTATGCATCCTGGTTAGTCTTCACCATTCAAGGAGAGATCTCCTTTTATCCTTAGCTTGGTTCACTGGTGGATGGATGGATGGATGGATGGATGCATGGATGGATGGATGGATGCATGGATGGATGGATGGATGGATGTATAGATTGATGGGTGGATGGATGGATGCATGGACAGGTCAATGGATTGGTTTTGTAGAGGCAGAGTACCATCTAGGGGTACTTGAGACCGCTGGTGTCAGAGCCAGAGTCTATGTCAAATGTAAAACATTAATTCATCAATAACAAAAATGATTAAGTACCTATTAAAATAAATAAATAAATAAATATAAAAACTTGGTTAAAAAGTACATGGTGTCTTTGCCTTTCTGCATATGGTATGCTGTGAGGATCTTAACAAGGAAAGCATTGTCCTGAGTAGCCCCATTGAAGTAGTGGAATATTTCCTTTTTCTTTTTTTACTTTCAATTTTCTTGATTATTTATTGGAATAAATAGACAGGAATTGAGAGGGAAGGGAGGGATAGAGGGTTTGTGACACAGAGAGTCACCTTCAGCACTTCTGCACCACTTGTAAAGATTTCCCCCGGCAGGTGGGGACCAGGGTCTTGAAGCCCAGTCCCCCTGCATTGTAACATGAGTGCTTAACTGGGTGTGGCACCACCTGGTACCCTTGATGGGACACTTTTTTTTAGCAATGAAAAGAAATTCTCGTGGCAAGGTAATAAATAAATGAAGAAATAAACAAAAGTGCATTTACATGAACTCTGGAAACACACAGGGACATATACATCTCTGTAACCTGTATTACTTATTCGTTGATTGATTGATTGCCTCAAGGGGTTATTGCCTCAGCTCAGTGCCTGCGCCACGAATAATCCACAGCCCCTGCACTCCTTTTGTTCCCCTTTCGCTGCCCTTGTTGCTTGGTCACTGTGGTGGTTATTGTTGTGGTTGTTGTTGTTGTTTTGACCTTGCATCAGACAGAGAGAAAAGGAGAGAGCAGGGGAAAAACAGAGTGGGAGAGAAAGATAGAGCCCCTAAAGACCTGCTTCACCCCCTGCAAAGCGACTCCCCTGCAGGTGGGGTTCTGGGCGCCAGACCCCAGACCCTTCTACCTGTCCCCTCTTTTAGTGAGTGCCACAAGGCCTTAACCCTCTGACATACCACCAAACCTCCCGGGATTTAATTTTGAAGGCAATATCACCTGCCTCATTTTGAATCTTATTATCCTGAGGGTCAGTCCTGGAGACAGCGTCATGACACGACACACGGAGATCTCTGGTATCAGACAGCACCTGGAACAGCAGCTGGGGCTCTAGTGCCAGGGCAGGAGCAACTCCCCATCCACCGTCCACGGAGTCCACCTGCCCTCATTTTGGTCCTTTTCCCTCCAAAAAAGATCTTTCCCTTTTTTCACTCAGAAACAAGCAGCAGACAGGTTACCCAGGCAGGGGGAAAAAAATAATTAAAAAGCCTTTTTTTTTTTTTTTTTTTTTTTTTTTTTTAGGCGTAGCGAATGACCATCTTCTGGGAAGTACAGGTTTTGAACCAGAAAACTCTGTCTGTCTGTGTCCTAGTCCACAGAAAGAGCCACTAGCCCAGCCAGATCTCACACTCAGATGGGGTGTTTTTGCCAGTCAAAAGTCTGCACAGCGCACTAGGGATTGGGCGGCCTGAGACCCAAATGTTACATTGTAGATGGACTGTTTGCAGTGCTTGCTCCCCAGGACATTGGACTTTCTCAACTCCCTCCCCTACAGCATGAAAAAAAAGGTTCTTGACCAACCATAGAGCAAATGGAGTAGGGGCGAGTGGAGCTTGTTGCATGTCTGTGCTGCTCATGCCCAGGTGTCTGTGGGGGGCCGTGGCAGAGGCTGTAAGGGGGCTAGGGGGCAGAAGGAGACTGTTTGAGAGCAGGCTGCAGGCAGGGGAGCCCGTGAGTGTGTGCAGGGCTGTGTGTGTGGGTGTGGTGGCAGGGGGTTAGGGCAGGTCCCCCTGCTGGATGGTGAGATGGCAGCTGGGCTGGCTCTGGGCCCCCAGGGCTGAAGCGCAGAAGCAGGGTGGCAGGAAAGTAGTGCATGGAGGCACACAGTAGATGTTAGTTGGGGAGCTGGGGGACAGAGGGCAAGGGGCAAGGGGGCATCCTTGAGCAGGGGTCTGGAGTAGAGAGTGGGGGGAGATGGAGGCATGGAAGGTCCCAGGAACCAGGGATTGACAGGAACAGATTCCTGCACCCACCCACTGGATAGAAGCTGCAGCAGCCAGAGCACCAGCCCTGGCTTGCCTAGGCCAATGGCACTGAATGAGTCCCGCTGAGGATGAGGCAGAGAAGGAGGAGGAGGTGGAGGAGGAGGAGGAGGAGGAGGAGGAGGAAGAGGAGAAGGAAGAAGAGGAGGAGGAAGAGGAGTAGGAGGAGGAGTAGGGGCAGGAGGGCAGCTATCAGTAGGCAATGGGATTAATAGAGGCCTCCATTACGGTGGCATGTGTCCAGGCAGGCACCCACCAATCCTCAATGGCAGCTCAGGGCACCCAGGGATCTGGTGTGGGTATCTGTGGGGCGGGGACTGTCAGTCAGTCAGCAAGACTGTGTGTCAGTGCAAAAGGTGAGACAGGGGCCTGGCGGAACTTGGTCCCCAGCCCTGGGCTGTCAGATGCCAGCCCCATGCCCAGACACACACCAATCTGCCCATAGCCCCTTGGCCCGGCCGACCTGCACCTGCTTTGGCCTGGGGCTCTGGCTCTGGTGGCTGGCCACCAGCCCTCAAGGTCAAGTTCAGGGTGGGGGTCATGGCTGCTGGTCAACTGGATGGGCGGGGTCCCCGTGGCCTTGCAACCACAGGAGCCCTCTGTGATGTCCTAGCCCCTGGCATTCTGTGCTGGCCACACTGGCACTGGGCAGCCCAACTGCCCTGCCACTAGGTCAGCCAGCAGCGCCCAGATGCCTGGGCCCTGGCACAGAGGGACGGAAGGATGGGAAGCCAGTGCTGACCGACAAGGGACCTCAGGGCTGGCAGTCAAGAGAAGACAGGTGGAGGTGTGCCCGGGATCCAGGGAGCCCAGGCCAGAGCTGCCTGCATGCCTGCCTGCCTTGCTGGATGTCTGTATGCTGCCTTTGTCCAGGTAGGTTTCTCAGGTCCCCTCCACTCCTGTCCTCTCCTGTCCTCTCCTGTCCTCTCCTGCCCTCACCATCCTCTCCCCTCTCCTCTCCTCTGCACTTTGCTTCTCTCCTTTGTCTGTCTTCTCTTCCGGGTGCCCTGCTCAACAGCTCCAGCACTTGTGATGGTTCTCCAGTGACAGCTGTTCGCAACCCCTTCCACCCCCTCCTTGCCCCTGAAGTGACCCAACTCACAGGTCTCCGGCTCACCCCACCCACACCTACACCCCCCAACACATTCCCTGGTTCAGCCCCTCTGCCCTATTCAGCCGAACTCGCCCCTTTGCAACCTACCTATGCATCCTGGTTAGTCTTCACCATTCAAGGAGAGATCTCCTTTTATCCTTAGCTTGGTTCACTGGTGGATGGATGGATGGATGGATGGATGCATGGATGGATGGATGGATGCATGGATGGATGGATGGATGGATGTATAGATTGATGGGTGGATGGATGGATGCATGGACAGGTCAATGGATTGGTTTTGTAGAGGCAGAGTACCATCTAGGGGTACTTGAGACCGCTGGTGTCAGAGCCAGAGTCTATGTCAAATGTAAAACATTAATTCATCAATAACAAAAATGATTAAGTACCTATTAAAATAAATAAATAAATAAATATAAAAACTTGGTTAAAAAGTACATGGTGTCTTTGCCTTTCTGCATATGGTATGCTGTGAGGATCTTAACAAGGAAAGCATTGTCCTGAGTAGCCCCATTGAAGTAGTGGAATATTTCCTTTTTCTTTTTTTACTTTCAATTTTCTTGATTATTTATTGGAATAAATAGACAGGAATTGAGAGGGAAGGGAGGGATAGAGGGTTTGTGACACAGAGAGTCACCTTCAGCACTTCTGCACCACTTGTAAAGATTTCCCCCGGCAGGTGGGGACCAGGGTCTTGAAGCCCAGTCCCCCTGCATTGTAACATGAGTGCTTAACTGGGTGTGGCACCACCTGGTACCCTTGATGGGACACTTTTTTTTAGCAATGAAAAGAAATTCTCGTGGCAAGGTAATAAATAAATGAAGAAATAAACAAAAGTGCATTTACATGAACTCTGGAAACACACAGGGACATATACATCTCTGTAACCTGTATTACTTATTCGTTGATTGATTGATTGCCTCAAGGGGTTATTGCCTCAGCTCAGTGCCTGCGCCACGAATAATCCACAGCCCCTGCACTCCTTTTGTTCCCCTTTCGCTGCCCTTGTTGCTTGGTCACTGTGGTGGTTATTGTTGTGGTTGTTGTTGTTGTTTTGACCTTGCATCAGACAGAGAGAAAAGGAGAGAGCAGGGGAAAAACAGAGTGGGAGAGAAAGATAGAGCCCCTAAAGACCTGCTTCACCCCCTGTAAAGCGACTCCCCTGCAGGTGGGGTTCTGGGCGCCAGACCCCAGACCCTTCTACCTGTCCCCTCTTTTAGTGAGTGCCACAAGGCCTTAACCCTCTGACATACCACCAAACCTCCCGGGATTTAATTTTGAAGGCAATATCACCTGCCTCATTTTGAATCTTATTATCCTGAGGGTCAGTCCTGGAGACAGCGTCATGACACGACACACGGAGATCTCTGGTATCAGACAGCACCTGGAACAGCAGCTGGGGCTCTAGTGCCAGGGCAGGAGCAACTCCCCATCCACCGTCCACGGAGTCCACCTGCCCTCATTTTGGTCCTTTTCCCTCCAAAAAAGATCTTTCCCTTTTTTCACTCAGAAACAAGCAGCAGACAGGTTACCCAGGCAGGGGGAAAAAAATAATTAAAAAGCCTTTTTTTTTTTTTTTTTTTTTTTTTTTTTTAGGCGTAGCGAATGACCATCTTCTGGGAAGTACAGGTTTTGAACCAGAAAACTCTGTCTGTCTGTGTCCTAGTCCACAGAAAGAGCCACTAGCCCAGCCAGATCTCACACTCAGATGGGGTGTTTTTGCCAGTCAAAAGTCTGCACAGCGCACTAGGGATTGGGCGGCCTGAGACCCAAATGTTACATTGTAGATGGACTGTTTGCAGTGCTTGCTCCCCAGGACATTGGACTTTCTCAACTCCCTCCCCTACAGCATGAAAAAAAAGGTTCTTGACCAACCATAGAGCAAATGGAGTAGGGGCGAGTGGAGCTTGTTGCATGTCTGTGCTGCTCATGCCCAGGTGTCTGTGGGGGGCCGTGGCAGAGGCTGTAAGGGGGCTAGGGGGCAGAAGGAGACTGTTTGAGAGCAGGCTGCAGGCAGGGGTGCCCGTGAGTGTGTGCAGGGCTGTGTGTGTGGGTGTGGTGGCAGGGGGTTAGGGCAGGTCCCCCTGCTGGATGGTGAGATGGCAGCTGGGCTGGCTCTGGGCCCCCAGGGCTGAAGCGCAGAAGCAGGGTGGCAGGAAAGTAGTGCATGGAGGCACACAGTAGATGTTAGTTGGGGAGCTGGGGGACAGAGGGCAAGGGGCAAGGGGGCATCCTTGAGCAGGGGTCTGGAGTAGAGAGTGGGGGGAGATGGAGGCATGGAAGGTCCCAGGAACCAGGGATTGACAGGAACAGATTCCTGCACCCACCCACTGGATAGAAGCTGCAGCAGCCAGAGCACCAGCCCTGGCTTGCCTAGGCCAATGGCACTGAATGAGTCCCGCTGAGGATGAGGCAGAGAAGGAGGAGGAGGTGGAGGAGGAGGAGGAGGAGGAGGAGGAGGAAGAGGAGAAGGAAGAAGAGGAGGAGGAAGAGGAGTAGGAGGAGGAGTAGGGGCAGGAGGGCAGCTATCAGTAGGCAATGGGATTAATAGAGGCCTCCATTACGGTGGCATGTGTCCAGGCAGGCACCCACCAATCCTCAATGGCAGCTCAGGGCACCCAGGGATCTGGTGTGGGTATCTGTGGGGCGGGGACTGTCAGTCAGTCAGCAAGACTGTGTGTCAGTGCAAAAGGTGAGACAGGGGCCTGGCGGAACTTGGTCCCCAGCCCTGGGCTGTCAGATGCCAGCCCCATGCCCAGACACACACCAATCTGCCCATAGCCCCTTGGCCCGGCCGACCTGCACCTGCTTTGGCCTGGGGCTCTGGCTCTGGTGGCTGGCCACCAGCCCTCAAGGTCAAGTTCAGGGTGGGGGTCATGGCTGCTGGTCAACTGGATGGGCGGGGTCCCCGTGGCCTTGAAACCACAGGAGCCCTCTGTGATGTCCTAGCCCCTGGCATTCTGTGCTGGCCACACTGGCACTGGGCAGCCCAACTGCCCTGCCACTAGGTCAGCCAGCAGCGCCCAGATGCCTGGGCCCTGGCACAGAGGGACGGAAGGATGGGAAGCCAGTGCTGACCGACAAGGGACCTCAGGGCTGGCAGTCAAGAGAAGACAGGTGGAGGTGTGCCCGGGATCCAGGGAGCCCAGGCCAGAGCTGCCTGCATGCCTGCCTGCCTTGCTGGATGTCTGTATGCTGCCTTTGTCCAGGTAGGTTTCTCAGGTCCCCTCCACTCCTGTCCTCTCCTGTCCTCTCCTGTCCTCTCCTGCCCTCACCATCCTCTCCCCTCTCCTCTCCTCTGCACTTTGCTTCTCTCCTTTGTCTGTCTTCTCTTCCGGGTGCCCTGCTCAACAGCTCCAGCACTTGTGATGGTTCTCCAGTGACAGCTGTTCGCAACCCCTTCCACCCCCTCCTTGCCCCTGAAGTGACCCAACTCACAGGTCTCCGGCTCACCCCACCCACACCTACACCCCCCAACACATTCCCTGGTTCAGCCCCTCTGCCCTATTCAGCCGAACTCGCCCCTTTGCAACCTACCTATGCATCCTGGTTAGTCTTCACCATTCAAGGAGAGATCTCCTTTTATCCTTAGCTTGGTTCACTGGTGGATGGATGGATGGATGGATGGATGCATGGATGGATGGATGGATGCATGGATGGATGGATGGATGGATGTATAGATTGATGGGTGGATGGATGGATGCATGGACAGGTCAATGGATTGGTTTTGTAGAGGCAGAGTACCATCTAGGGGTACTTGAGACCGCTGGTGTCAGAGCCAGAGTCTATGTCAAATGTAAAACATTAATTCATCAATAACAAAAATGATTAAGTACCTATTAAAATAAATAAATAAATAAATATAAAAACTTGGTTAAAAAGTACATGGTGTCTTTGCCTTTCTGCATATGGTATGCTGTGAGGATCTTAACAAGGAAAGCATTGTCCTGAGTAGCCCCATTGAAGTAGTGGAATATTTCCTTTTTCTTTTTTTACTTTCAATTTTCTTGATTATTTATTGGAATAAATAGACAGGAATTGAGAGGGAAGGGAGGGATAGAGGGTTTGTGACACAGAGAGTCACCTTCAGCACTTCTGCACCACTTGTAAAGATTTCCCCCGGCAGGTGGGGACCAGGGTCTTGAAGCCCAGTCCCCCTGCATTGTAACATGAGTGCTTAACTGGGTGTGGCACCACCTGGTACCCTTGATGGGACACTTTTTTTTAGCAATGAAAAGAAATTCTCGTGGCAAGGTAATAAATAAATGAAGAAATAAACAAAAGTGCATTTACATGAACTCTGGAAACACACAGGGACATATACATCTCTGTAACCTGTATTACTTATTCGTTGATTGATTGATTGCCTCAAGGGGTTATTGCCTCAGCTCAGTGCCTGCGCCACGAATAATCCACAGCCCCTGCACTCCTTTTGTTCCCCTTTCGCTGCCCTTGTTGCTTGGTCACTGTGGTGGTTATTGTTGTGGTTGTTGTTGTTGTTTTGACCTTGCATCAGACAGAGAGAAAAGGAGAGAGCAGGGGAAAAACAGAGTGGGAGAGAAAGATAGAGCCCCTAAAGACCTGCTTCACCCCCTGTAAAGCGACTCCCCTGCAGGTGGGGTTCTGGGCGCCAGACCCCAGACCCTTCTACCTGTCCCCTCTTTTAGTGAGTGCCACAAGGCCTTAACCCTCTGACATACCACCAAACCTCCCGGGATTTAATTTTGAAGGCAATATCACCTGCCTCATTTTGAATCTTATTATCCTGAGGGTCAGTCCTGGAGACAGCGTCATGACACGACACACGGAGATCTCTGGTATCAGACAGCACCTGGAACAGCAGCTGGGGCTCTAGTGCCAGGGCAGGAGCAACTCCCCATCCACCGTCCACGGAGTCCACCTGCCCTCATTTTGGTCCTTTTCCCTCCAAAAAAGATCTTTCCCTTTTTTCACTCAGAAACAAGCAGCAGACAGGTTACCCAGGCAGGGGGAAAAAAATAATTAAAAAGCCTTTTTTTTTTTTTTTTTTTTTTTTTTTTTTTTTTTTTAGGCGTAGCGAATGACCATCTTCTGGGAAGTACAGGTTTTGAACCAGAAAACTCTGTCTGTCTGTGTCCTAGTCCACAGAAAGAGCCACTAGCCCAGCCAGATCTCACACTCAGATGGGGTGTTTTTGCCAGTCAAAAGTCTGCACAGCGCACTAGGGATTGGGCGGCCTGAGACCCAAATGTTACATTGTAGATGGACTGTTTGCAGTGCTTGCTCCCCAGGACATTGGACTTTCTCAACTCCCTCCCCTACAGCATGAAAAAAAAGGTTCTTGACCAACCATAGAGCAAATGGAGTAGGGGCGAGTGGAGCTTGTTGCATGTCTGTGCTGCTCATGCCCAGGTGTCTGTGGGGGGCCGTGGCAGAGGCTGTAAGGGGGCTAGGGGGCAGAAGGAGACTGTTTGAGAGCAGGCTGCAGGCAGGGGAGCCCGTGAGTGTGTGCAGGGCTGTGTGTGTGGGTGTGGTGGCAGGGGGTTAGGGCAGGTCCCCCTGCTGGATGGTGAGATGGCAGCTGGGCTGGCTCTGGGCCCCCAGGGCTGAAGCGCAGAAGCAGGGTGGCAGGAAAGTAGTGCATGGAGGCACACAGTAGATGTTAGTTGGGGAGCTGGGGGACAGAGGGCAAGGGGCAAGGGGGCATCCTTGAGCAGGGGTCTGGAGTAGAGAGTGGGGGGAGATGGAGGCATGGAAGGTCCCAGGAACCAGGGATTGACAGGAACAGATTCCTGCACCCACCCACTGGATAGAAGCTGCAGCAGCCAGAGCACCAGCCCTGGCTTGCCTAGGCCAATGGCACTGAATGAGTCCCGCTGAGGATGAGGCAGAGAAGGAGGAGGAGGTGGAGGAGGAGGAGGAGGAGGAGGAGGAGGAAGAGGAGAAGGAAGAAGAGGAGGAGGAAGAGGAGTAGGAGGAGGAGTAGGGGCAGGAGGGCAGCTATCAGTAGGCAATGGGATTAATAGAGGCCTCCATTACGGTGGCATGTGTCCAGGCAGGCACCCACCAATCCTCAATGGCAGCTCAGGGCACCCAGGGATCTGGTGTGGGTATCTGTGGGGCGGGGACTGTCAGTCAGTCAGCAAGACTGTGTGTCAGTGCAAAAGGTGAGACAGGGGCCTGGCGGAACTTGGTCCCCAGCCCTGGGCTGTCAGATGCCAGCCCCATGCCCAGACACACACCAATCTGCCCATAGCCCCTTGGCCCGGCCGACCTGCACCTGCTTTGGCCTGGGGCTCTGGCTCTGGTGGCTGGCCACCAGCCCTCAAGGTCAAGTTCAGGGTGGGGGTCATGGCTGCTGGTCAACTGGATGGGCGGGGTCCCCGTGGCCTTGCAACCACAGGAGCCCTCTGTGATGTCCTAGCCCCTGGCATTCTGTGCTGGCCACACTGGCACTGGGCAGCCCAACTGCCCTGCCACTAGGTCAGCCAGCAGCGCCCAGATGCCTGGGCCCTGGCACAGAGGGACGGAAGGATGGGAAGCCAGTGCTGACCGACAAGGGACCTCAGGGCTGGCAGTCAAGAGAAGACAGGTGGAGGTGTGCCCGGGATCCAGGGAGCCCAGGCCAGAGCTGCCTGCATGCCTGCCTGCCTTGCTGGATGTCTGTATGCTGCCTTTGTCCAGGTAGGTTTCTCAGGTCCCCTCCACTCCTGTCCTCTCCTGTCCTCTCCTGTCCTCTCCTGCCCTCACCATCCTCTCCCCTCTCCTCTCCTCTGCACTTTGCTTCTCTCCTTTGTCTGTCTTCTCTTCCGGGTGCCCTGCTCAACAGCTCCAGCACTTGTGATGGTTCTCCAGTGACAGCTGTTCGCAACCCCTTCCACCCCCTCCTTGCCCCTGAAGTGACCCAACTCACAGGTCTCCGGCTCACCCCACCCACACCTACACCCCCCAACACATTCCCTGGTTCAGCCCCTCTGCCCTATTCAGCCGAACTCGCCCCTTTGCAACCTACCTATGCATCCTGGTTAGTCTTCACCATTCAAGGAGAGATCTCCTTTTATCCTTAGCTTGGTTCACTGGTGGATGGATGGATGGATGGATGGATGCATGGATGGATGGATGGATGCATGGATGGATGGATGGATGGATGTATAGATTGATGGGTGGATGGATGGATGCATGGACAGGTCAATGGATTGGTTTTGTAGAGGCAGAGTACCATCTAGGGGTACTTGAGACCGCTGGTGTCAGAGCCAGAGTCTATGTCAAATGTAAAACATTAATTCATCAATAACAAAAATGATTAAGTACCTATTAAAATAAATAAATAAATAAATATAAAAACTTGGTTAAAAAGTACATGGTGTCTTTGCCTTTCTGCATATGGTATGCTGTGAGGATCTTAACAAGGAAAGCATTGTCCTGAGTAGCCCCATTGAAGTAGTGGAATATTTCCTTTTTCTTTTTTTACTTTCAATTTTCTTGATTATTTATTGGAATAAATAGACAGGAATTGAGAGGGAAGGGAGGGATAGAGGGTTTGTGACACAGAGAGTCACCTTCAGCACTTCTGCACCACTTGTAAAGATTTCCCCCGGCAGGTGGGGACCAGGGTCTTGAAGCCCAGTCCCCCTGCATTGTAACATGAGTGCTTAACTGGGTGTGGCACCACCTGGTACCCTTGATGGGACACTTTTTTTTAGCAATGAAAAGAAATTCTCGTGGCAAGGTAATAAATAAATGAAGAAATAAACAAAAGTGCATTTACATGAACTCTGGAAACACACAGGGACATATACATCTCTGTAACCTGTATTACTTATTCGTTGATTGATTGATTGCCTCAAGGGGTTATTGCCTCAGCTCAGTGCCTGCGCCACGAATAATCCACAGCCCCTGCACTCCTTTTGTTCCCCTTTCGCTGCCCTTGTTGCTTGGTCACTGTGGTGGTTATTGTTGTGGTTGTTGTTGTTGTTTTGACCTTGCATCAGACAGAGAGAAAAGGAGAGAGCAGGGGAAAAACAGAGTGGGAGAGAAAGATAGAGCCCCTAAAGACCTGCTTCACCCCCTGTAAAGCGACTCCCCTGCAGGTGGGGTTCTGGGCGCCAGACCCCAGACCCTTCTACCTGTCCCCTCTTTTAGTGAGTGCCACAAGGCCTTAACCCTCTGACATACCACCAAACCTCCCGGGATTTAATTTTGAAGGCAATATCACCTGCCTCATTTTGAATCTTATTATCCTGAGGGTCAGTCCTGGAGACAGCGTCATGACACGACACACGGAGATCTCTGGTATCAGACAGCACCTGGAACAGCAGCTGGGGCTCTAGTGCCAGGGCAGGAGCAACTCCCCATCCACCGTCCACGGAGTCCACCTGCCCTCATTTTGGTCCTTTTCCCTCCAAAAAAGATCTTTCCCTTTTTTCACTCAGAAACAAGCAGCAGACAGGTTACCCAGGCAGGGGGAAAAAAATAATTAAAAAGCCTTTTTTTTTTTTTTTTTTTTTTTTTTTTTTTTTTTTTTTTAGGCGTAGCGAATGACCATCTTCTGGGAAGTACAGGTTTTGAACCAGAAAACTCTGTCTGTCTGTGTCCTAGTCCACAGAAAGAGCCACTAGCCCAGCCAGATCTCACACTCAGATGGGGTGTTTTTGCCAGTCAAAAGTCTGCACAGCGCACTAGGGATTGGGCGGCCTGAGTTACATTGTAGATGGACTGTTTGCAGTGCTTGCTCCCCAGGACATTGGACTTTCTCAACTCCCTCCCCTACAGCATGAAAAAAAAGGTTCTTGACCAACCATAGAGCAAATGGAGTAGGGGCGAGTGGAGCTTGTTGCATGTCTGTGCTGCTCATGCCCAGGTGTCTGTGGGGGGCCGTGGCAGAGGCTGTAAGGGGGCTAGGGGGCAGAAGGAGACTGTTTGAGAGCAGGCTGCAGGCAGGGGAGCCCGTGAGTGTGTGCAGGGCTGTGTGTGTGGGTGTGGTGGCAGGGGGTTAGGGCAGGTCCCCCTGCTGGATGGTGAGATGGCAGCTGGGCTGGCTCTGGGCCCCCAGGGCTGAAGCGCAGAAGCAGGGTGGCAGGAAAGTAGTGCATGGAGGCACACAGTAGATGTTAGTTGGGGAGCTGGGGGACAGAGGGCAAGGGGCAAGGGGGCATCCTTGAGCAGGGGTCTGGAGTAGAGAGTGGGGGGAGATGGAGGCATGGAAGGTCCCAGGAACCAGGGATTGACAGGAACAGATTCCTGCACCCACCCACTGGATAGAAGCTGCAGCAGCCAGAGCACCAGCCCTGGCTTGCCTAGGCCAATGGCACTGAATGAGTCCCGCTGAGGATGAGGCAGAGAAGGAGGAGGAGGTGGAGGAGGAGGAGGAGGAGGAGGAGGAGGAAGAGGAGAAGGAAGAAGAGGAGGAGGAAGAGGAGTAGGAGGAGGAGTAGGGGCAGGAGGGCAGCTATCAGTAGGCAATGGGATTAATAGAGGCCTCCATTACGGTGGCATGTGTCCAGGCAGGCACCCACCAATCCTCAATGGCAGCTCAGGGCACCCAGGGATCTGGTGTGGGTATCTGTGGGGCGGGGACTGTCAGTCAGTCAGCAAGACTGTGTGTCAGTGCAAAAGGTGAGACAGGGGCCTGGCGGAACTTGGTCCCCAGCCCTGGGCTGTCAGATGCCAGCCCCATGCCCAGACACACACCAATCTGCCCATAGCCCCTTGGCCCGGCCGACCTGCACCTGCTTTGGCCTGGGGCTCTGGCTCTGGTGGCTGGCCACCAGCCCTCAAGGTCAAGTTCAGGGTGGGGGTCATGGCTGCTGGTCAACTGGATGGGCGGGGTCCCCGTGGCCTTGCAACCACAGGAGCCCTCTGTGATGTCCTAGCCCCTGGCATTCTGTGCTGGCCACACTGGCACTGGGCAGCCCAACTGCCCTGCCACTAGGTCAGCCAGCAGCGCCCAGATGCCTGGGCCCTGGCACAGAGGGACGGAAGGATGGGAAGCCAGTGCTGACCGACAAGGGACCTCAGGGCTGGCAGTCAAGAGAAGACAGGTGGAGGTGTGCCCGGGATCCAGGGAGCCCAGGCCAGAGCTGCCTGCATGCCTGCCTGCCTTGCTGGATGTCTGTATGCTGCCTTTGTCCAGGTAGGTTTCTCAGGTCCCCTCCACTCCTGTCCTCTCCTGTCCTCTCCTGTCCTCTCCTGCCCTCACCATCCTCTCCCCTCTCCTCTCCTCTGCACTTTGCTTCTCTCCTTTGTCTGTCTTCTCTTCCGGGTGCCCTGCTCAACAGCTCCAGCACTTGTGATGGTTCTCCAGTGACAGCTGTTCGCAACCCCTTCCACCCCCTCCTTGCCCCTGAAGTGACCCAACTCACAGGTCTCCGGCTCACCCCACCCACACCTACACCCCCCAACACATTCCCTGGTTCAGCCCCTCTGCCCTATTCAGCCGAACTCGCCCCTTTGCAACCTACCTATGCATCCTGGTTAGTCTTCACCATTCAAGGAGAGATCTCCTTTTATCCTTAGCTTGGTTCACTGGTGGATGGATGGATGGATGGATGGATGCATGGATGGATGGATGGATGCATGGATGGATGGATGGATGGATGTATAGATTGATGGGTGGATGGATGGATGCATGGACAGGTCAATGGATTGGTTTTGTAGAGGCAGAGTACCATCTAGGGGTACTTGAGACCGCTGGTGTCAGAGCCAGAGTCTATGTCAAATGTAAAACATTAATTCATCAATAACAAAAATGATTAAGTACCTATTAAAATAAATAAATAAATAAATATAAAAACTTGGTTAAAAAGTACATGGTGTCTTTGCCTTTCTGCATATGGTATGCTGTGAGGATCTTAACAAGGAAAGCATTGTCCTGAGTAGCCCCATTGAAGTAGTGGAATATTTCCTTTTTCTTTTTTTACTTTCAATTTTCTTGATTATTTATTGGAATAAATAGACAGGAATTGAGAGGGAAGGGAGGGATAGAGGGTTTGTGACACAGAGAGTCACCTTCAGCACTTCTGCACCACTTGTAAAGATTTCCCCCGGCAGGTGGGGACCAGGGTCTTGAAGCCCAGTCCCCCTGCATTGTAACATGAGTGCTTAACTGGGTGTGGCACCACCTGGTACCCTTGATGGGACACTTTTTTTTAGCAATGAAAAGAAATTCTCGTGGCAAGGTAATAAATAAATGAAGAAATAAACAAAAGTGCATTTACATGAACTCTGGAAACACACAGGGACATATACATCTCTGTAACCTGTATTACTTATTCGTTGATTGATTGATTGCCTCAAGGGGTTATTGCCTCAGCTCAGTGCCTGCGCCACGAATAATCCACAGCCCCTGCACTCCTTTTGTTCCCCTTTCGCTGCCCTTGTTGCTTGGTCACTGTGGTGGTTATTGTTGTGGTTGTTGTTGTTGTTTTGACCTTGCATCAGACAGAGAGAAAAGGAGAGAGCAGGGGAAAAACAGAGTGGGAGAGAAAGATAGAGCCCCTAAAGACCTGCTTCACCCCCTGTAAAGCGACTCCCCTGCAGGTGGGGTTCTGGGCGCCAGACCCCAGACCCTTCTACCTGTCCCCTCTTTTAGTGAGTGCCACAAGGCCTTAACCCTCTGACATACCACCAAACCTCCCGGGATTTAATTTTGAAGGCAATATCACCTGCCTCATTTTGAATCTTATTATCCTGAGGGTCAGTCCTGGAGACAGCGTCATGACACGACACACGGAGATCTCTGGTATCAGACAGCACCTGGAACAGCAGCTGGGGCTCTAGTGCCAGGGCAGGAGCAACTCCCCATCCACCGTCCACGGAGTCCACCTGCCCTCATTTTGGTCCTTTTCCCTCCAAAAAAGATCTTTCCCTTTTTTCACTCAGAAACAAGCAGCAGACAGGTTACCCAGGCAGGGGGAAAAAAATAATTAAAAAGCCTTTTTTTTTTTTTTTTTTTTTTTTTTTTTTAGGCGTAGCGAATGACCATCTTCTGGGAAGTACAGGTTTTGAACCAGAAAACTCTGTCTGTCTGTGTCCTAGTCCACAGAAAGAGCCACTAGCCCAGCCAGATCTCACACTCAGATGGGGTGTTTTTGCCAGTCAAAAGTCTGCACAGCGCACTAGGGATTGGGCGGCCTGAGACCCAAATGTTACATTGTAGATGGACTGTTTGCAGTGCTTGCTCCCCAGGACATTGGACTTTCTCAACTCCCTCCCCTACAGCATGAAAAAAAAGGTTCTTGACCAACCATAGAGCAAATGGAGTAGGGGCGAGTGGAGCTTGTTGCATGTCTGTGCTGCTCATGCCCAGGTGTCTGTGGGGGGCCGTGGCAGAGGCTGTAAGGGGGCTAGGGGGCAGAAGGAGACTGTTTGAGAGCAGGCTGCAGGCAGGGGAGCCCGTGAGTGTGTGCAGGGCTGTGTGTGTGGGTGTGGTGGCAGGGGGTTAGGGCAGGTCCCCCTGCTGGATGGTGAGATGGCAGCTGGGCTGGCTCTGGGCCCCCAGGGCTGAAGCGCAGAAGCAGGGTGGCAGGAAAGTAGTGCATGGAGGCACACAGTAGATGTTAGTTGGGGAGCTGGGGGACAGAGGGCAAGGGGCAAGGGGGCATCCTTGAGCAGGGGTCTGGAGTAGAGAGTGGGGGGAGATGGAGGCATGGAAGGTCCCAGGAACCAGGGATTGACAGGAACAGATTCCTGCACCCACCCACTGGATAGAAGCTGCAGCAGCCAGAGCACCAGCCCTGGCTTGCCTAGGCCAATGGCACTGAATGAGTCCCGCTGAGGATGAGGCAGAGAAGGAGGAGGAGGTGGAGGAGGAGGAGGAGGAGGAGGAGGAGGAAGAGGAGAAGGAAGAAGAGGAGGAGGAAGAGGAGTAGGAGGAGGAGTAGGGGCAGGAGGGCAGCTATCAGTAGGCAATGGGATTAATAGAGGCCTCCATTACGGTGGCATGTGTCCAGGCAGGCACCCACCAATCCTCAATGGCAGCTCAGGGCACCCAGGGATCTGGTGTGGGTATCTGTGGGGCGGGGACTGTCAGTCAGTCAGCAAGACTGTGTGTCAGTGCAAAAGGTGAGACAGGGGCCTGGCGGAACTTGGTCCCCAGCCCTGGGCTGTCAGATGCCAGCCCCATGCCCAGACACACACCAATCTGCCCATAGCCCCTTGGCCCGGCCGACCTGCACCTGCTTTGGCCTGGGGCTCTGGCTCTGGTGGCTGGCCACCAGCCCTCAAGGTCAAGTTCAGGGTGGGGGTCATGGCTGCTGGTCAACTGGATGGGCGGGGTCCCCGTGGCCTTGCAACCACAGGAGCCCTCTGTGATGTCCTAGCCCCTGGCATTCTGTGCTGGCCACACTGGCACTGGGCAGCCCAACTGCCCTGCCACTAGGTCAGCCAGCAGCGCCCAGATGCCTGGGCCCTGGCACAGAGGGACGGAAGGATGGGAAGCCAGTGCTGACCGACAAGGGACCTCAGGGCTGGCAGTCAAGAGAAGACAGGTGGAGGTGTGCCCGGGATCCAGGGAGCCCAGGCCAGAGCTGCCTGCATGCCTGCCTGCCTTGCTGGATGTCTGTATGCTGCCTTTGTCCAGGTAGGTTTCTCAGGTCCCCTCCACTCCTGTCCTCTCCTGTCCTCTCCTGTCCTCTCCTGCCCTCACCATCCTCTCCCCTCTCCTCTCCTCTGCACTTTGCTTCTCTCCTTTGTCTGTCTTCTCTTCCGGGTGCCCTGCTCAACAGCTCCAGCACTTGTGATGGTTCTCCAGTGACAGCTGTTCGCAACCCCTTCCACCCCCTCCTTGCCCCTGAAGTGACCCAACTCACAGGTCTCCGGCTCACCCCACCCACACCTACACCCCCCAACACATTCCCTGGTTCAGCCCCTCTGCCCTATTCAGCCGAACTCGCCCCTTTGCAACCTACCTATGCATCCTGGTTAGTCTTCACCATTCAAGGAGAGATCTCCTTTTATCCTTAGCTTGGTTCACTGGTGGATGGATGGATGGATGGATGGATGCATGGATGGATGGATGGATGCATGGATGGATGGATGGATGGATGTATAGATTGATGGGTGGATGGATGGATGCATGGACAGGTCAATGGATTGGTTTTGTAGAGGCAGAGTACCATCTAGGGGTACTTGAGACCGCTGGTGTCAGAGCCAGAGTCTATGTCAAATGTAAAACATTAATTCATCAATAACAAAAATGATTAAGTACCTATTAAAATAAATAAATAAATAAATATAAAAACTTGGTTAAAAAGTACATGGTGTCTTTGCCTTTCTGCATATGGTATGCTGTGAGGATCTTAACAAGGAAAGCATTGTCCTGAGTAGCCCCATTGAAGTAGTGGAATATTTCCTTTTTCTTTTTTTACTTTCAATTTTCTTGATTATTTATTGGAATAAATAGACAGGAATTGAGAGGGAAGGGAGGGATAGAGGGTTTGTGACACAGAGAGTCACCTTCAGCACTTCTGCACCACTTGTAAAGATTTCCCCCGGCAGGTGGGGACCAGGGTCTTGAAGCCCAGTCCCCCTGCATTGTAACATGAGTGCTTAACTGGGTGTGGCACCACCTGGTACCCTTGATGGGACACTTTTTTTTAGCAATGAAAAGAAATTCTCGTGGCAAGGTAATAAATAAATGAAGAAATAAACAAAAGTGCATTTACATGAACTCTGGAAACACACAGGGACATATACATCTCTGTAACCTGTATTACTTATTCGTTGATTGATTGATTGCCTCAAGGGGTTATTGCCTCAGCTCAGTGCCTGCGCCACGAATAATCCACAGCCCCTGCACTCCTTTTGTTCCCCTTTCGCTGCCCTTGTTGCTTGGTCACTGTGGTGGTTATTGTTGTGGTTGTTGTTGTTGTTTTGACCTTGCATCAGACAGAGAGAAAAGGAGAGAGCAGGGGAAAAACAGAGTGGGAGAGAAAGATAGAGCCCCTAAAGACCTGCTTCACCCCCTGTAAAGCGACTCCCCTGCAGGTGGGGTTCTGGGCGCCAGACCCCAGACCCTTCTACCTGTCCCCTCTTTTAGTGAGTGCCACAAGGCCTTAACCCTCTGACATACCACCAAACCTCCCGGGATTTAATTTTGAAGGCAATATCACCTGCCTCATTTTGAATCTTATTATCCTGAGGGTCAGTCCTGGAGACAGCGTCATGACACGACACACGGAGATCTCTGGTATCAGACAGCACCTGGAACAGCAGCTGGGGCTCTAGTGCCAGGGCAGGAGCAACTCCCCATCCACCGTCCACGGAGTCCACCTGCCCTCATTTTGGTCCTTTTCCCTCCAAAAAAGATCTTTCCCTTTTTTCACTCAGAAACAAGCAGCAGACAGGTCACCCAGGCAGGGGGAAAAAAATAATTAAAAAGCCTTTTTTTTTTTTTTTTTTTAGGCGTAGCGAATGACCATCTTCTGGGAAGTACAGGTTTTGAACCAGAAAACTCTGTCTGTCTGTGTCCTAGTCCACAGAAAGAGCCACTAGCCCAGCCAGATCTCACACTCAGATGGGGTGTTTTTGCCAGTCAAAAGTCTGCACAGCGCACTAGGGATTGGGCGGCCTGAGACCCAAATGTTACATTGTAGATGGACTGTTTGCAGTGCTTGCTCCCCAGGACATTGGACTTTCTCAACTCCCTCCCCTACAGCATGAAAAAAAAGGTTCTTGACCAACCATAGAGCAAATGGAGTAGGGGCGAGTGGAGCTTGTTGCATGTCTGTGCTGCTCATGCCCAGGTGTCTGTGGGGGGCCGTGGCAGAGGCTGTAAGGGGGCTAGGGGGCAGAAGGAGACTGTTTGAGAGCAGGCTGCAGGCAGGGGAGCCCGTGAGTGTGTGCAGGGCTGTGTGTGTGGGTGTGGTGGCAGGGGGTTAGGGCAGGTCCCCCTGCTGGATGGTGAGATGGCAGCTGGGCTGGCTCTGGGCCCCCAGGGCTGAAGCGCAGAAGCAGGGTGGCAGGAAAGTAGTGCATGGAGGCACACAGTAGATGTTAGTTGGGGAGCTGGGGGACAGAGGGCAAGGGGCAAGGGGGCATCCTTGAGCAGGGGTCTGGAGTAGAGAGTGGGGGGAGATGGAGGCATGGAAGGTCCCAGGAACCAGGGATTGACAGGAACAGATTCCTGCACCCACCCACTGGATAGAAGCTGCAGCAGCCAGAGCACCAGCCCTGGCTTGCCTAGGCCAATGGCACTGAATGAGTCCCGCTGAGGATGAGGCAGAGAAGGAGGAGGAGGTGGAGGAGGAGGAGGAGGAGGAGGAGGAGGAGGAAGAGGAGAAGGAAGAAGAGGAGGAGGAAGAGGAGTAGGAGGAGGAGTAGGGGCAGGAGGGCAGCTATCAGTAGGCAATGGGATTAATAGAGGCCTCCATTACGGTGGCATGTGTCCAGGCAGGCACCCACCAATCCTCAATGGCAGCTCAGGGCACCCAGGGATCTGGTGTGGGTATCTGTGGGGCGGGGACTGTCAGTCAGTCAGCAAGACTGTGTGTCAGTGCAAAAGGTGAGACAGGGGCCTGGCGGAACTTGGTCCCCAGCCCTGGGCTGTCAGATGCCAGCCCCATGCCCAGACACACACCAATCTGCCCATAGCCCCTTGGCCCGGCCGACCTGCACCTGCTTTGGCCTGGGGCTCTGGCTCTGGTGGCTGGCCACCAGCCCTCAAGGTCAAGTTCAGGGTGGGGGTCATGGCTGCTGGTCAACTGGATGGGCGGGGTCCCCGTGGCCTTGCAACCACAGGAGCCCTCTGTGATGTCCTAGCCCCTGGCATTCTGTGCTGGCCACACTGGCACTGGGCAGCCCAACTGCCCTGCCACTAGGTCAGCCAGCAGCGCCCAGATGCCTGGGCCCTGGCACAGAGGGACGGAAGGATGGGAAGCCAGTGCTGACCGACAAGGGACCTCAGGGCTGGCAGTCAAGAGAAGACAGGTGGAGGTGTGCCCGGGATCCAGGGAGCCCAGGCCAGAGCTGCCTGCATGCCTGCCTGCCTTGCTGGATGTCTGTATGCTGCCTTTGTCCAGGTAGGTTTCTCAGGTCCCCTCCACTCCTGTCCTCTCCTGTCCTCTCCTGTCCTCTCCTGCCCTCACCATCCTCTCCCCTCTCCTCTCCTCTGCACTTTGCTTCTCTCCTTTGTCTGTCTTCTCTTCCGGGTGCCCTGCTCAACAGCTCCAGCACTTGTGATGGTTCTCCAGTGACAGCTGTTCGCAACCCCTTCCACCCCCTCCTTGCCCCTGAAGTGACCCAACTCACAGGTCTCCGGCTCACCCCACCCACACCTACACCCCCCAACACATTCCCTGGTTCAGCCCCTCTGCCCTATTCAGCCGAACTCGCCCCTTTGCAACCTACCTATGCATCCTGGTTAGTCTTCACCATTCAAGGAGAGATCTCCTTTTATCCTTAGCTTGGTTCACTGGTGGATGGATGGATGGATGGATGGATGCATGGATGGATGGATGGATGCATGGATGGATGGATGGATGGATGTATAGATTGATGGGTGGATGGATGGATGCATGGACAGGTCAATGGATTGGTTTTGTAGAGGCAGAGTACCATCTAGGGGTACTTGAGACCGCTGGTGTCAGAGCCAGAGTCTATGTCAAATGTAAAACATTAATTCATCAATAACAAAAATGATTAAGTACCTATTAAAATAAATAAATAAATAAATATAAAAACTTGGTTAAAAAGTACATGGTGTCTTTGCCTTTCTGCATATGGTATGCTGTGAGGATCTTAACAAGGAAAGCATTGTCCTGTGTAGCCCCATTGAAGTAGTGGAATATTTCCTTTTTCTTTTTTTACTTTCAATTTTCTTGATTATTTATTGGAATAAATAGACAGGAATTGAGAGGGAAGGGAGGGATAGAGGGTTTGTGACACAGAGAGTCACCTTCAGCACTTCTGCACCACTTGTAAAGATTTCCCCCGGCAGGTGGGGACCAGGGTCTTGAAGCCCAGTCCCCCTGCATTGTAACATGAGTGCTTAACTGGGTGTGGCACCACCTGGTACCCTTGATGGGACACTTTTTTTTAGCAATGAAAAGAAATTCTCGTGGCAAGGTAATAAATAAATGAAGAAATAAACAAAAGTGCATTTACATGAACTCTGGAAACACACAGGGACATATACATCTCTGTAACCTGTATTACTTATTCGTTGATTGATTGATTGCCTCAAGGGGTTATTGCCTCAGCTCAGTGCCTGCGCCACGAATAATCCACAGCCCCTGCACTCCTTTTGTTCCCCTTTCGCTGCCCTTGTTGCTTGGTCACTGTGGTGGTTATTGTTGTGGTTGTTGTTGTTGTTTTGACCTTGCATCAGACAGAGAGAAAAGGAGAGAGCAGGGGAAAAACAGAGTGGGAGAGAAAGATAGAGCCCCTAAAGACCTGCTTCACCCCCTGTAAAGCGACTCCCCTGCAGGTGGGGTTCTGGGCGCCAGACCCCAGACCCTTCTACCTGTCCCCTCTTTTAGTGAGTGCCACAAGGCCTTAACCCTCTGACATACCACCAAACCTCCCGGGATTTAATTTTGAAGGCAATATCACCTGCCTCATTTTGAATCTTATTATCCTGAGGGTCAGTCCTGGAGACAGCGTCATGACACGACACACGGAGATCTCTGGTATCAGACAGCACCTGGAACAGCAGCTGGGGCTCTAGTGCCAGGGCAGGAGCAACTCCCCATCCACCGTCCACGGAGTCCACCTGCCCTCATTTTGGTCCTTTTCCCTCCAAAAAAGATCTTTCCCTTTTTTCACTCAGAAACAAGCAGCAGACAGGTCACCCAGGCAGGGGGAAAAAAATAATTAAAAAGCCTTTTTTTTTTTTTTTTTTTTAGGCGTAGCGAATGACCATCTTCTGGGAAGTACAGGTTTTGAACCAGAAAACTCTGTCTGTCTGTGTCCTAGTCCACAGAAAGAGCCACTAGCCCAGCCAGATCTCACACTCAGATGGGGTGTTTTTGCCAGTCAAAAGTCTGCACAGCGCACTAGGGATTGGGCGGCCTGAGACCCAAATGTTACATTGTAGATGGACTGTTTGCAGTGCTTGCTCCCCAGGACATTGGACTTTCTCAACTCCCTCCCCTACAGCATGAAAAAAAAGGTTCTTGACCAACCATAGAGCAAATGGAGTAGGGGCGAGTGGAGCTTGTTGCATGTCTGTGCTGCTCATGCCCAGGTGTCTGTGGGGGGCCGTGGCAGAGGCTGTAAGGGGGCTAGGGGGCAGAAGGAGACTGTTTGAGAGCAGGCTGCAGGCAGGGGAGCCCGTGAGTGTGTGCAGGGCTGTGTGTGTGGGTGTGGTGGCAGGGGGTTAGGGCAGGTCCCCCTGCTGGATGGTGAGATGGCAGCTGGGCTGGCTCTGGGCCCCCAGGGCTGAAGCGCAGAAGCAGGGTGGCAGGAAAGTAGTGCATGGAGGCACACAGTAGATGTTAGTTGGGGAGCTGGGGGACAGAGGGCAAGGGGCAAGGGGGCATCCTTGAGCAGGGGTCTGGAGTAGAGAGTGGGGGGAGATGGAGGCATGGAAGGTCCCAGGAACCAGGGATTGACAGGAACAGATTCCTGCACCCACCCACTGGATAGAAGCTGCAGCAGCCAGAGCACCAGCCCTGGCTTGCCTAGGCCAATGGCACTGAATGAGTCCCGCTGAGGATGAGGCAGAGAAGGAGGAGGAGGTGGAGGAGGAGGAGGAGGAGGAGGAGGAGGAAGAGGAGAAGGAAGAAGAGGAGGAGGAAGAGGAGTAGGAGGAGGAGTAGGGGCAGGAGGGCAGCTATCAGTAGGCAATGGGATTAATAGAGGCCTCCATTACGGTGGCATGTGTCCAGGCAGGCACCCACCAATCCTCAATGGCAGCTCAGGGCACCCAGGGATCTGGTGTGGGTATCTGTGGGGCGGGGACTGTCAGTCAGTCAGCAAGACTGTGTGTCAGTGCAAAAGGTGAGACAGGGGCCTGGCGGAACTTGGTCCCCAGCCCTGGGCTGTCAGATGCCAGCCCCATGCCCAGACACACACCAATCTGCCCATAGCCCCTTGGCCCGGCCGACCTGCACCTGCTTTGGCCTGGGGCTCTGGCTCTGGTGGCTGGCCACCAGCCCTCAAGGTCAAGTTCAGGGTGGGGGTCATGGCTGCTGGTCAACTGGATGGGCGGGGTCCCCGTGGCCTTGCAACCACAGGAGCCCTCTGTGATGTCCTAGCCCCTGGCATTCTGTGCTGGCCACACTGGCACTGGGCAGCCCAACTGCCCTGCCACTAGGTCAGCCAGCAGCGCCCAGATGCCTGGGCCCTGGCACAGAGGGACGGAAGGATGGGAAGCCAGTGCTGACCGACAAGGGACCTCAGGGCTGGCAGTCAAGAGAAGACAGGTGGAGGTGTGCCCGGGATCCAGGGAGCCCAGGCCAGAGCTGCCTGCATGCCTGCCTGCCTTGCTGGATGTCTGTATGCTGCCTTTGTCCAGGTAGGTTTCTCAGGTCCCCTCCACTCCTGTCCTCTCCTGTCCTCTCCTGTCCTCTCCTGCCCTCACCATCCTCTCCCCTCTCCTCTCCTCTGCACTTTGCTTCTCTCCTTTGTCTGTCTTCTCTTCCGGGTGCCCTGCTCAACAGCTCCAGCACTTGTGATGGTTCTCCAGTGACAGCTGTTCGCAACCCCTTCCACCCCCTCCTTGCCCCTGAAGTGACCCAACTCACAGGTCTCCGGCTCACCCCACCCACACCTACACCCCCCAACACATTCCCTGGTTCAGCCCCTCTGCCCTATTCAGCCGAACTCGCCCCTTTGCAACCTACCTATGCATCCTGGTTAGTCTTCACCATTCAAGGAGAGATCTCCTTTTATCCTTAGCTTGGTTCACTGGTGGATGGATGGATGGATGGATGGATGCATGGATGGATGGATGGATGCATGGATGGATGGATGGATGGATGTATAGATTGATGGGTGGATGGATGGATGCATGGACAGGTCAATGGATTGGTTTTGTAGAGGCAGAGTACCATCTAGGGGTACTTGAGACCGCTGGTGTCAGAGCCAGAGTCTATGTCAAATGTAAAACATTAATTCATCAATAACAAAAATGATTAAGTACCTATTAAAATAAATAAATAAATAAATATAAAAACTTGGTTAAAAAGTACATGGTGTCTTTGCCTTTCTGCATATGGTATGCTGTGAGGATCTTAACAAGGAAAGCATTGTCCTGAGTAGCCCCATTGAAGTAGTGGAATATTTCCTTTTTCTTTTTTTACTTTCAATTTTCTTGATTATTTATTGGAATAAATAGACAGGAATTGAGAGGGAAGGGAGGGATAGAGGGTTTGTGACACAGAGAGTCACCTTCAGCACTTCTGCACCACTTGTAAAGATTTCCCCCGGCAGGTGGGGACCAGGGTCTTGAAGCCCAGTCCCCCTGCATTGTAACATGAGTGCTTAACTGGGTGTGGCACCACCTGGTACCCTTGATGGGACACTTTTTTTTAGCAATGAAAAGAAATTCTCGTGGCAAGGTAATAAATAAATGAAGAAATAAACAAAAGTGCATTTACATGAACTCTGGAAACACACAGGGACATATACATCTCTGTAACCTGTATTACTTATTCGTTGATTGATTGATTGCCTCAAGGGGTTATTGCCTCAGCTCAGTGCCTGCGCCACGAATAATCCACAGCCCCTGCACTCCTTTTGTTCCCCTTTCGCTGCCCTTGTTGCTTGGTCACTGTGGTGGTTATTGTTGTGGTTGTTGTTGTTGTTTTGACCTTGCATCAGACAGAGAGAAAAGGAGAGAGCAGGGGAAAAACAGAGTGGGAGAGAAAGATAGAGCCCCTAAAGACCTGCTTCACCCCCTGTAAAGCGACTCCCCTGCAGGTGGGGTTCTGGGCGCCAGACCCCAGACCCTTCTACCTGTCCCCTCTTTTAGTGAGTGCCACAAGGCCTTAACCCTCTGACATACCACCAAACCTCCCGGGATTTAATTTTGAAGGCAATATCACCTGCCTCATTTTGAATCTTATTATCCTGAGGGTCAGTCCTGGAGACAGCGTCATGACACGACACACGGAGATCTCTGGTATCAGACAGCACCTGGAACAGCAGCTGGGGCTCTAGTGCCAGGGCAGGAGCAACTCCCCATCCACCGTCCACGGAGTCCACCTGCCCTCATTTTGGTCCTTTTCCCTCCAAAAAAGATCTTTCCCTTTTTTCACTCAGAAACAAGCAGCAGACAGGTTACCCAGGCAGGGGGAAAAAAATAATTAAAAAGCCTTTTTTTTTTTTTTTTTTTTTTTTTTTTTTTTTTTTTTTTTAGGCGTAGCGAATGACCATCTTCTGGGAAGTACAGGTTTTGAACCAGAAAACTCTGTCTGTCTGTGTCCTAGTCCACAGAAAGAGCCACTAGCCCAGCCAGATCTCACACTCAGATGGGGTGTTTTTGCCAGTCAAAAGTCTGCACAGCGCACTAGGGATTGGGCGGCCTGAGACCCAAATGTTACATTGTAGATGGACTGTTTGCAGTGCTTGCTCCCCAGGACATTGGACTTTCTCAACTCCCTCCCCTACAGCATGAAAAAAAAGGTTCTTGACCAACCATAGAGCAAATGGAGTAGGGGCGAGTGGAGCTTGTTGCATGTCTGTGCTGCTCATGCCCAGGTGTCTGTGGGGGGCCGTGGCAGAGGCTGTAAGGGGGCTAGGGGGCAGAAGGAGACTGTTTGAGAGCAGGCTGCAGGCAGGGGAGCCCGTGAGTGTGTGCAGGGCTGTGTGTGTGGGTGTGGTGGCAGGGGGTTAGGGCAGGTCCCCCTGCTGGATGGTGAGATGGCAGCTGGGCTGGCTCTGGGCCCCCAGGGCTGAAGCGCAGAAGCAGGGTGGCAGGAAAGTAGTGCATGGAGGCACACAGTAGATGTTAGTTGGGGAGCTGGGGGACAGAGGGCAAGGGGCAAGGGGGCATCCTTGAGCAGGGGTCTGGAGTAGAGAGTGGGGGGAGATGGAGGCATGGAAGGTCCCAGGAACCAGGGATTGACAGGAACAGATTCCTGCACCCACCCACTGGATAGAAGCTGCAGCAGCCAGAGCACCAGCCCTGGCTTGCCTAGGCCAATGGCACTGAATGAGTCCCGCTGAGGATGAGGCAGAGAAGGAGGAGGAGGTGGAGGAGGAGGAGGAGGAGGAGGAGGAGGAAGAGGAGAAGGAAGAAGAGGAGGAGGAAGAGGAGTAGGAGGAGGAGTAGGGGCAGGAGGGCAGCTATCAGTAGGCAATGGGATTAATAGAGGCCTCCATTACGGTGGCATGTGTCCAGGCAGGCACCCACCAATCCTCAATGGCAGCTCAGGGCACCCAGGGATCTGGTGTGGGTATCTGTGGGGCGGGGACTGTCAGTCAGTCAGCAAGACTGTGTGTCAGTGCAAAAGGTGAGACAGGGGCCTGGCGGAACTTGGTCCCCAGCCCTGGGCTGTCAGATGCCAGCCCCATGCCCAGACACACACCAATCTGCCCATAGCCCCTTGGCCCGGCCGACCTGCACCTGCTTTGGCCTGGGGCTCTGGCTCTGGTGGCTGGCCACCAGCCCTCAAGGTCAAGTTCAGGGTGGGGGTCATGGCTGCTGGTCAACTGGATGGGCGGGGTCCCCGTGGCCTTGCAACCACAGGAGCCCTCTGTGATGTCCTAGCCCCTGGCATTCTGTGCTGGCCACACTGGCACTGGGCAGCCCAACTGCCCTGCCACTAGGTCAGCCAGCAGCGCCC
Organism: Erinaceus europaeus; assembly: GCF_950295315.1. NCBI lineage: Eukaryota > Metazoa > Chordata > Mammalia > Eulipotyphla > Erinaceidae > Erinaceus > Erinaceus europaeus. Next base: position 755,176 of record NW_026647133.1, on the reverse strand, counting down.
AGATGCCTGGGCCCTGGCACAGAGGGACGGAAGGATGGGAAGCCAGTGCTGACCGACAAGGGACCTCAGGGCTGGCAGTCAAGAGAAGACAGGTGGAGGTGTGCCCGGGATCCAGGGAGCCCAGGCCAGAGCTGCCTGCATGCCTGCCTGCCTTGCTGGATGTCTGTATGCTGCCTTTGTCCAGGTAGGTTTCTCAGGTCCCCTCCACTCCTGTCCTCTCCTGTCCTCTCCTGTCCTCTCCTGCCCTCACCATCCTCTCCCCTCTCCTCTCCTCTGCACTTTGCTTCTCTCCTTTGTCTGTCTTCTCTTCCGGGTGCCCTGCTCAACAGCTCCAGCACTTGTGATGGTTCTCCAGTGACAGCTGTTCGCAACCCCTTCCACCCCCTCCTTGCCCCTGAAGTGACCCAACTCACAGGTCTCCGGCTCACCCCACCCACACCTACACCCCCCAACACATTCCCTGGTTCAGCCCCTCTGCCCTATTCAGCCGAACTCGCCCCTTTGCAACCTACCTATGCATCCTGGTTAGTCTTCACCATTCAAGGAGAGATCTCCTTTTATCCTTAGCTTGGTTCACTGGTGGATGGATGGATGGATGGATGGATGCATGGATGGATGGATGGATGCATGGATGGATGGATGGATGGATGTATAGATTGATGGGTGGATGGATGGATGCATGGACAGGTCAATGGATTGGTTTTGTAGAGGCAGAGTACCATCTAGGGGTACTTGAGACCGCTGGTGTCAGAGCCAGAGTCTATGTCAAATGTAAAACATTAATTCATCAATAACAAAAATGATTAAGTACCTATTAAAATAAATAAATAAATAAATATAAAAACTTGGTTAAAAAGTACATGGTGTCTTTGCCTTTCTGCATATGGTATGCTGTGAGGATCTTAACAAGGAAAGCATTGTCCTGAGTAGCCCCATTGAAGTAGTGGAATATTTCCTTTTTCTTTTTTTACTTTCAATTTTCTTGATTATTTATTGGAATAAATAGACAGGAATTGAGAGGGAAGGGAGGGATAGAGGGTTTGTGACACAGAGAGTCACCTTCAGCACTTCTGCACCACTTGTAAAGATTTCCCCCGGCAGGTGGGGACCAGGGTCTTGAAGCCCAGTCCCCCTGCATTGTAACATGAGTGCTTAACTGGGTGTGGCACCACCTGGTACCCTTGATGGGACACTTTTTTTTAGCAATGAAAAGAAATTCTCGTGGCAAGGTAATAAATAAATGAAGAAATAAACAAAAGTGCATTTACATGAACTCTGGAAACACACAGGGACATATACATCTCTGTAACCTGTATTACTTATTCGTTGATTGATTGATTGCCTCAAGGGGTTATTGCCTCAGCTCAGTGCCTGCGCCACGAATAATCCACAGCCCCTGCACTCCTTTTGTTCCCCTTTCGCTGCCCTTGTTGCTTGGTCACTGTGGTGGTTATTGTTGTGGTTGTTGTTGTTGTTTTGACCTTGCATCAGACAGAGAGAAAAGGAGAGAGCAGGGGAAAAACAGAGTGGGAGAGAAAGATAGAGCCCCTAAAGACCTGCTTCACCCCCTGTAAAGCGACTCCCCTGCAGGTGGGGTTCTGGGCGCCAGACCCCAGACCCTTCTACCTGTCCCCTCTTTTAGTGAGTGCCACAAGGCCTTAACCCTCTGACATACCACCAAACCTCCCGGGATTTAATTTTGAAGGCAATATCACCTGCCTCATTTTGAATCTTATTATCCTGAGGGTCAGTCCTGGAGACAGCGTCATGACACGACACACGGAGATCTCTGGTATCAGACAGCACCTGGAACAGCAGCTGGGGCTCTAGTGCCAGGGCAGGAGCAACTCCCCATCCACCGTCCACGGAGTCCACCTGCCCTCATTTTGGTCCTTTTCCCTCCAAAAAAGATCTTTCCCTTTTTTCACTCAGAAACAAGCAGCAGACAGGTTACCCAGGCAGGGGGAAAAAAATAATTAAAAAGCCTTTTTTTTTTTTTTTTTTTTAGGCGTAGCGAATGACCATCTTCTGGGAAGTACAGGTTTTGAACCAGAAAACTCTGTCTGTCTGTGTCCTAGTCCACAGAAAGAGCCACTAGCCCAGCCAGATCTCACACTCAGATGGGGTGTTTTTGCCAGTCAAAAGTCTGCACAGCGCACTAGGGATTGGGCGGCCTGAGACCCAAATGTTACATTGTAGATGGACTGTTTGCAGTGCTTGCTCCCCAGGACATTGGACTTTCTCAACTCCCTCCCCTACAGCATGAAAAAAAAGGTTCTTGACCAACCATAGAGCAAATGGAGTAGGGGCGAGTGGAGCTTGTTGCATGTCTGTGCTGCTCATGCCCAGGTGTCTGTGGGGGGCCGTGGCAGAGGCTGTAAGGGGGCTAGGGGGCAGAAGGAGACTGTTTGAGAGCAGGCTGCAGGCAGGGGAGCCCGTGAGTGTGTGCAGGGCTGTGTGTGTGGGTGTGGTGGCAGGGGGTTAGGGCAGGTCCCCCTGCTGGATGGTGAGATGGCAGCTGGGCTGGCTCTGGGCCCCCAGGGCTGAAGCGCAGAAGCAGGGTGGCAGGAAAGTAGTGCATGGAGGCACACAGTAGATGTTAGTTGGGGAGCTGGGGGACAGAGGGCAAGGGGCAAGGGGGCATCCTTGAGCAGGGGTCTGGAGTAGAGAGTGGGGGGAGATGGAGGCATGGAAGGTCCCAGGAACCAGGGATTGACAGGAACAGATTCCTGCACCCACCCACTGGATAGAAGCTGCAGCAGCCAGAGCACCAGCCCTGGCTTGCCTAGGCCAATGGCACTGAATGAGTCCCGCTGAGGATGAGGCAGAGAAGGAGGAGGAGGTGGAGGAGGAGGAGGAGGAGGAGGAGGAGGAAGAGGAGAAGGAAGAAGAGGAGGAGGAAGAGGAGTAGGAGGAGGAGTAGGGGCAGGAGGGCAGCTATCAGTAGGCAATGGGATTAATAGAGGCCTCCATTACGGTGGCATGTGTCCAGGCAGGCACCCACCAATCCTCAATGGCAGCTCAGGGCACCCAGGGATCTGGTGTGGGTATCTGTGGGGCGGGGACTGTCAGTCAGTCAGCAAGACTGTGTGTCAGTGCAAAAGGTGAGACAGGGGCCTGGCGGAACTTGGTCCCCAGCCCTGGGCTGTCAGATGCCAGCCCCATGCCCAGACACACACCAATCTGCCCATAGCCCCTTGGCCCGGCCGACCTGCACCTGCTTTGGCCTGGGGCTCTGGCTCTGGTGGCTGGCCACCAGCCCTCAAGGTCAAGTTCAGGGTGGGGGTCATGGCTGCTGGTCAACTGGATGGGCGGGGTCCCCGTGGCCTTGCAACCACAGGAGCCCTCTGTGATGTCCTAGCCCCTGGCATTCTGTGCTGGCCACACTGGCACTGGGCAGCCCAACTGCCCTGCCACTAGGTCAGCCAGCAGCGCCCAGATGCCTGGGCCCTGGCACAGAGGGACGGAAGGATGGGAAGCCAGTGCTGACCGACAAGGGACCTCAGGGCTGGCAGTCAAGAGAAGACAGGTGGAGGTGTGCCCGGGATCCAGGGAGCCCAGGCCAGAGCTGCCTGCATGCCTGCCTGCCTTGCTGGATGTCTGTATGCTGCCTTTGTCCAGGTAGGTTTCTCAGGTCCCCTCCACTCCTGTCCTCTCCTGTCCTCTCCTGTCCTCTCCTGCCCTCACCATCCTCTCCCCTCTCCTCTCCTCTGCACTTTGCTTCTCTCCTTTGTCTGTCTTCTCTTCCGGGTGCCCTGCTCAACAGCTCCAGCACTTGTGATGGTTCTCCAGTGACAGCTGTTCGCAACCCCTTCCACCCCCTCCTTGCCCCTGAAGTGACCCAACTCACAGGTCTCCGGCTCACCCCACCCACACCTACACCCCCCAACACATTCCCTGGTTCAGCCCCTCTGCCCTATTCAGCCGAACTCGCCCCTTTGCAACCTACCTATGCATCCTGGTTAGTCTTCACCATTCAAGGAGAGATCTCCTTTTATCCTTAGCTTGGTTCACTGGTGGATGGATGGATGGATGGATGGATGCATGGATGGATGGATGGATGCATGGATGGATGGATGGATGGATGTATAGATTGATGGGTGGATGGATGGATGCATGGACAGGTCAATGGATTGGTTTTGTAGAGGCAGAGTACCATCTAGGGGTACTTGAGACCGCTGGTGTCAGAGCCAGAGTCTATGTCAAATGTAAAACATTAATTCATCAATAACAAAAATGATTAAGTACCTATTAAAATAAATAAATAAATAAATATAAAAACTTGGTTAAAAAGTACATGGTGTCTTTGCCTTTCTGCATATGGTATGCTGTGAGGATCTTAACAAGGAAAGCATTGTCCTGAGTAGCCCCATTGAAGTAGTGGAATATTTCCTTTTTCTTTTTTTACTTTCAATTTTCTTGATTATTTATTGGAATAAATAGACAGGAATTGAGCGGGAAGGGAGGGATAGAGGGTTTGTGACACAGAGAGAGTCACCTTCAGCACTTCTGCACCACTTGTAAAGATTTCCCCCGGCAGGTGGGGACCAGGGTCTTGAAGCCCAGTCCCCCTGCATTGTAACATGAGTGCTTAACTGGGTGTGGCACCACCTGGTACCCTTGATGGGACACTTTTTTTTAGCAATGAAAAGAAATTCTCGTGGCAAGGTAATAAATAAATGAAGAAATAAACAAAAGTGCATTTACATGAACTCTGGAAACACACAGGGACATATACATCTCTGTAACCTGTATTACTTATTCGTTGATTGATTGATTGCCTCAAGGGGTTATTGCCTCAGCTCAGTGCCTGCGCCACGAATAATCCACAGCCCCTGCACTCCTTTTGTTCCCCTTTCGCTGCCCTTGTTGCTTGGTCACTGTGGTGGTTATTGTTGTGGTTGTTGTTGTTGTTTTGACCTTGCATCAGACAGAGAGAAAAGGAGAGAGCAGGGGAAAAACAGAGTGGGAGAGAAAGATAGAGCCCCTAAAGACCTGCTTCACCCCCTGTAAAGCGACTCCCCTGCAGGTGGGGTTCTGGGCGCCAGACCCCAGACCCTTCTACCTGTCCCCTCTTTTAGTGAGTGCCACAAGGCCTTAACCCTCTGACATACCACCAAACCTCCCGGGATTTAATTTTGAAGGCAATATCACCTGCCTCATTTTGAATCTTATTATCCTGAGGGTCAGTCCTGGAGACAGCGTCATGACACGACACACGGAGATCTCTGGTATCAGACAGCACCTGGAACAGCAGCTGGGGCTCTAGTGCCAGGGCAGGAGCAACTCCCCATCCACCGTCCACGGAGTCCACCTGCCCTCATTTTGGTCCTTTTCCCTCCAAAAAAGATCTTTCCCTTTTTTCACTCAGAAACAAGCAGCAGACAGGTTACCCAGGCAGGGGGAAAAAAATAATTAAAAAGCCTTTTTTTTTTTTTTTTTTTTTTTTTTTTTTTTTTTTTTTTTTTTTTTTTTAGGCGTAGCGAATGACCATCTTCTGGGAAGTACAGGTTTTGAACCAGAAAACTCTGTCTGTCTGTGTCCTAGTCCACAGAAAGAGCCACTAGCCCAGCCAGATCTCACACTCAGATGGGAGTCAAAAGTCTGCACAGCGCACTAGGGATTGGGCGGCCTGAGACCCAAATGTTACATTGTAGATGGACTGTTTGCAGTGCTTGCTCCCCAGGACATTGGACTTTCTCAACTCCCTCCCCTACAGCATGAAAAAAAAGGTTCTTGACCAACCATAGAGCAAATGGAGTAGGGGCGAGTGGAGCTTGTTGCATGTCTGTGCTGCTCATGCCCAGGTGTCTGTGGGGGGCCGTGGCAGAGGCTGTAAGGGGGCTAGGGGGCAGAAGGAGACTGTTTGAGAGCAGGCTGCAGGCAGGGGAGCCCGTGAGTGTGTGCAGGGCTGTGTGTGTGGGTGTGGTGGCAGGGGGTTAGGGCAGGTCCCCCTGCTGGATGGTGAGATGGCAGCTGGGCTGGCTCTGGGCCCCCAGGGCTGAAGCGCAGAAGCAGGGTGGCAGGAAAGTAGTGCATGGAGGCACACAGTAGATGTTAGTTGGGGAGCTGGGGGACAGAGGGCAAGGGGCAAGGGGGCATCCTTGAGCAGGGGTCTGGAGTAGAGAGTGGGGGGAGATGGAGGCATGGAAGGTCCCAGGAACCAGGGATTGACAGGAACAGATTCCTGCACCCACCCACTGGATAGAAGCTGCAGCAGCCAGAGCACCAGCCCTGGCTTGCCTAGGCCAATGGCACTGAATGAGTCCCGCTGAGGATGAGGCAGAGAAGGAGGAGGAGGTGGAGGAGGAGGAGGAGGAGGAGGAGGAGGAAGAGGAGAAGGAAGAAGAGGAGGAGGAAGAGGAGTAGGAGGAGGAGTAGGGGCAGGAGGGCAGCTATCAGTAGGCAATGGGATTAATAGAGGCCTCCATTACGGTGGCATGTGTCCAGGCAGGCACCCACCAATCCTCAATGGCAGCTCAGGGCACCCAGGGATCTGGTGTGGGTATCTGTGGGGCGGGGACTGTCAGTCAGTCAGCAAGACTGTGTGTCAGTGCAAAAGGTGAGACAGGGGCCTGGCGGAACTTGGTCCCCAGCCCTGGGCTGTCAGATGCCAGCCCCATGCCCAGACACACACCAATCTGCCCATAGCCCCTTGGCCCGGCCGACCTGCACCTGCTTTGGCCTGGGGCTCTGGCTCTGGTGGCTGGCCACCAGCCCTCAAGGTCAAGTTCAGGGTGGGGGTCATGGCTGCTGGTCAACTGGATGGGCGGGGTCCCCGTGGCCTTGCAACCACAGGAGCCCTCTGTGATGTCCTAGCCCCTGGCATTCTGTGCTGGCCACACTGGCACTGGGCAGCCCAACTGCCCTGCCACTAGGTCAGCCAGCAGCGCCCAGATGCCTGGGCCCTGGCACAGAGGGACGGAAGGATGGGAAGCCAGTGCTGACCGACAAGGGACCTCAGGGCTGGCAGTCAAGAGAAGACAGGTGGAGGTGTGCCCGGGATCCAGGGAGCCCAGGCCAGAGCTGCCTGCATGCCTGCCTGCCTTGCTGGATGTCTGTATGCTGCCTTTGTCCAGGTAGGTTTCTCAGGTCCCCTCCACTCCTGTCCTCTCCTGTCCTCTCCTGTCCTCTCCTGCCCTCACCATCCTCTCCCCTCTCCTCTCCTCTGCACTTTGCTTCTCTCCTTTGTCTGTCTTCTCTTCCGGGTGCCCTGCTCAACAGCTCCAGCACTTGTGATGGTTCTCCAGTGACAGCTGTTCGCAACCCCTTCCACCCCCTCCTTGCCCCTGAAGTGACCCAACTCACAGGTCTCCGGCTCACCCCACCCACACCTACACCCCCCAACACATTCCCTGGTTCAGCCCCTCTGCCCTATTCAGCCGAACTCGCCCCTTTGCAACCTACCTATGCATCCTGGTTAGTCTTCACCATTCAAGGAGAGATCTCCTTTTATCCTTAGCTTGGTTCACTGGTGGATGGATGGATGGATGGATGGATGCATGGATGGATGGATGGATGCATGGATGGATGGATGGATGGATGTATAGATTGATGGGTGGATGGATGGATGCATGGACAGGTCAATGGATTGGTTTTGTAGAGGCAGAGTACCATCTAGGGGTACTTGAGACCGCTGGTGTCAGAGCCAGAGTCTATGTCAAATGTAAAACATTAATTCATCAATAACAAAAATGATTAAGTACCTATTAAAATAAATAAATAAATAAATATAAAAACTTGGTTAAAAAGTACATGGTGTCTTTGCCTTTCTGCATATGGTATGCTGTGAGGATCTTAACAAGGAAAGCATTGTCCTGAGTAGCCCCATTGAAGTAGTGGAATATTTCCTTTTTCTTTTTTTACTTTCAATTTTCTTGATTATTTATTGGAATAAATAGACAGGAATTGAGAGGGAAGGGAGGGATAGAGGGTTTGTGACACAGAGAGTCACCTTCAGCACTTCTGCACCACTTGTAAAGATTTCCCCCGGCAGGTGGGGACCAGGGTCTTGAAGCCCAGTCCCCCTGCATTGTAACATGAGTGCTTAACTGGGTGTGGCACCACCTGGTACCCTTGATGGGACACTTTTTTTTAGCAATGAAAAGAAATTCTCGTGGCAAGGTAATAAATAAATGAAGAAATAAACAAAAGTGCATTTACATGAACTCTGGAAACACACAGGGACATATACATCTCTGTAACCTGTATTACTTATTCGTTGATTGATTGATTGCCTCAAGGGGTTATTGCCTCAGCTCAGTGCCTGCGCCACGAATAATCCACAGCCCCTGCACTCCTTTTGTTCCCCTTTCGCTGCCCTTGTTGCTTGGTCACTGTGGTGGTTATTGTTGTGGTTGTTGTTGTTGTTTTGACCTTGCATCAGACAGAGAGAAAAGGAGAGAGCAGGGGAAAAACAGAGTGGGAGAGAAAGATAGAGCCCCTAAAGACCTGCTTCACCCCCTGTAAAGCGACTCCCCTGCAGGTGGGGTTCTGGGCGCCAGACCCCAGACCCTTCTACCTGTCCCCTCTTTTAGTGAGTGCCACAAGGCCTTAACCCTCTGACATACCACCAAACCTCCCGGGATTTAATTTTGAAGGCAATATCACCTGCCTCATTTTGAATCTTATTATCCTGAGGGTCAGTCCTGGAGACAGCGTCATGACACGACACACGGAGATCTCTGGTATCAGACAGCACCTGGAACAGCAGCTGGGGCTCTAGTGCCAGGGCAGGAGCAACTCCCCATCCACCGTCCACGGAGTCCACCTGCCCTCATTTTGGTCCTTTTCCCTCCAAAAAAGATCTTTCCCTTTTTTCACTCAGAAACAAGCAGCAGACAGGTTACCCAGGCAGGGGGAAAAAAATAATTAAAAAGCCTTTTTTTTTTTTTTTTTTTTTTTTTTTTAGGCGTAGCGAATGACCATCTTCTGGGAAGTACAGGTTTTGAACCAGAAAACTCTGTCTGTCTGTGTCCTAGTCCACAGAAAGAGCCACTAGCCCAGCCAGATCTCACACTCAGATGGGGTGTTTTTGCCAGTCAAAAGTCTGCACAGCGCACTAGGGATTGGGCGGCCTGAGACCCAAATGTTACATTGTAGATGGACTGTTTGCAGTGCTTGCTCCCCAGGACATTGGACTTTCTCAACTCCCTCCCCTACAGCATGAAAAAAAAGGTTCTTGACCAACCATAGAGCAAATGGAGTAGGGGCGAGTGGAGCTTGTTGCATGTCTGTGCTGCTCATGCCCAGGTGTCTGTGGGGGGCCGTGGCAGAGGCTGTAAGGGGGCTAGGGGGCAGAAGGAGACTGTTTGAGAGCAGGCTGCAGGCAGGGGAGCCCGTGAGTGTGTGCAGGGCTGTGTGTGTGGGTGTGGTGGCAGGGGGTTAGGGCAGGTCCCCCTGCTGGATGGTGAGATGGCAGCTGGGCTGGCTCTGGGCCCCCAGGGCTGAAGCGCAGAAGCAGGGTGGCAGGAAAGTAGTGCATGGAGGCACACAGTAGATGTTAGTTGGGGAGCTGGGGGACAGAGGGCAAGGGGCAAGGGGGCATCCTTGAGCAGGGGTCTGGAGTAGAGAGTGGGGGGAGATGGAGGCATGGAAGGTCCCAGGAACCAGGGATTGACAGGAACAGATTCCTGCACCCACCCACTGGATAGAAGCTGCAGCAGCCAGAGCACCAGCCCTGGCTTGCCTAGGCCAATGGCACTGAATGAGTCCCGCTGAGGATGAGGCAGAGAAGGAGGAGGAGGTGGAGGAGGAGGAGGAGGAGGAGGAGGAGGAAGAGGAGAAGGAAGAAGAGGAGGAGGAAGAGGAGTAGGAGGAGGAGTAGGGGCAGGAGGGCAGCTATCAGTAGGCAATGGGATTAATAGAGGCCTCCATTACGGTGGCATGTGTCCAGGCAGGCACCCACCAATCCTCAATGGCAGCTCAGGGCACCCAGGGATCTGGTGTGGGTATCTGTGGGGCGGGGACTGTCAGTCAGTCAGCAAGACTGTGTGTCAGTGCAAAAGGTGAGACAGGGGCCTGGCGGAACTTGGTCCCCAGCCCTGGGCTGTCAGATGCCAGCCCCATGCCCAGACACACACCAATCTGCCCATAGCCCCTTGGCCCGGCCGACCTGCACCTGCTTTGGCCTGGGGCTCTGGCTCTGGTGGCTGGCCACCAGCCCTCAAGGTCAAGTTCAGGGTGGGGGTCATGGCTGCTGGTCAACTGGATGGGCGGGGTCCCCGTGGCCTTGCAACCACAGGAGCCCTCTGTGATGTCCTAGCCCCTGGCATTCTGTGCTGGCCACACTGGCACTGGGCAGCCCAACTGCCCTGCCACTAGGTCAGCCAGCAGCGCCCAGATGCCTGGGCCCTGGCACAGAGGGACGGAAGGATGGGAAGCCAGTGCTGACCGACAAGGGACCTCAGGGCTGGCAGTCAAGAGAAGACAGGTGGAGGTGTGCCCGGGATCCAGGGAGCCCAGGCCAGAGCTGCCTGCATGCCTGCCTGCCTTGCTGGATGTCTGTATGCTGCCTTTGTCCAGGTAGGTTTCTCAGGTCCCCTCCACTCCTGTCCTCTCCTGTCCTCTCCTGTCCTCTCCTGCCCTCACCATCCTCTCCCCTCTCCTCTCCTCTGCACTTTGCTTCTCTCCTTTGTCTGTCTTCTCTTCCGGGTGCCCTGCTCAACAGCTCCAGCACTTGTGATGGTTCTCCAGTGACAGCTGTTCGCAACCCCTTCCACCCCCTCCTTGCCCCTGAAGTGACCCAACTCACAGGTCTCCGGCTCACCCCACCCACACCTACACCCCCCAACACATTCCCTGGTTCAGCCCCTCTGCCCTATTCAGCCGAACTCGCCCCTTTGCAACCTACCTATGCATCCTGGTTAGTCTTCACCATTCAAGGAGAGATCTCCTTTTATCCTTAGCTTGGTTCACTGGTGGATGGATGGATGGATGGATGGATGCATGGATGGATGGATGGATGCATGGATGGATGGATGGATGGATGTATAGATTGATGGGTGGATGGATGGATGCATGGACAGGTCAATGGATTGGTTTTGTAGAGGCAGAGTACCATCTAGGGGTACTTGAGACCGCTGGTGTCAGAGCCAGAGTCTATGTCAAATGTAAAACATTAATTCATCAATAACAAAAATGATTAAGTACCTATTAAAATAAATAAATAAATAAATATAAAAACTTGGTTAAAAAGTACATGGTGTCTTTGCCTTTCTGCATATGGTATGCTGTGAGGATCTTAACAAGGAAAGCATTGTCCTGAGTAGCCCCATTGAAGTAGTGGAATATTTCCTTTTTCTTTTTTTACTTTCAATTTTCTTGATTATTTATTGGAATAAATAGACAGGAATTGAGAGGGAAGGGAGGGATAGAGGGTTTGTGACACAGAGAGTCACCTTCAGCACTTCTGCACCACTTGTAAAGATTTCCCCCGGCAGGTGGGGACCAGGGTCTTGAAGCCCAGTCCCCCTGCATTGTAACATGAGTGCTTAACTGGGTGTGGCACCACCTGGTACCCTTGATGGGACACTTTTTTTTAGCAATGAAAAGAAATTCTCGTGGCAAGGTAATAAATAAATGAAGAAATAAACAAAAGTGCATTTACATGAACTCTGGAAACACACAGGGACATATACATCTCTGTAACCTGTATTACTTATTCGTTGATTGATTGATTGCCTCAAGGGGTTATTGCCTCAGCTCAGTGCCTGCGCCACGAATAATCCACAGCCCCTGCACTCCTTTTGTTCCCCTTTCGCTGCCCTTGTTGCTTGGTCACTGTGGTGGTTATTGTTGTGGTTGTTGTTGTTGTTTTGACCTTGCATCAGACAGAGAGAAAAGGAGAGAGCAGGGGAAAAACAGAGTGGGAGAGAAAGATAGAGCCCCTAAAGACCTGCTTCACCCCCTGTAAAGCGACTCCCCTGCAGGTGGGGTTCTGGGCGCCAGACCCCAGACCCTTCTACCTGTCCCCTCTTTTAGTGAGTGCCACAAGGCCTTAACCCTCTGACATACCACCAAACCTCCCGGGATTTAATTTTGAAGGCAATATCACCTGCCTCATTTTGAATCTTATTATCCTGAGGGTCAGTCCTGGAGACAGCGTCATGACACGACACACGGAGATCTCTGGTATCAGACAGCACCTGGAACAGCAGCTGGGGCTCTAGTGCCAGGGCAGGAGCAACTCCCCATCCACCGTCCACGGAGTCCACCTGCCCTCATTTTGGTCCTTTTCCCTCCAAAAAAGATCTTTCCCTTTTTTCACTCAGAAACAAGCAGCAGACAGGTTACCCAGGCAGGGGGAAAAAAATAATTAAAAAGCCTTTTTTTTTTTTTTTTTTTTTTTTTTTTTTTTTTTTTTTTTAGGCGTAGCGAATGACCATCTTCTGGGAAGTACAGGTTTTGAACCAGAAAACTCTGTCTGTCTGTGTCCTAGTCCACAGAAAGAGCCACTAGCCCAGCCAGATCTCACACTCAGATGGGGTGTTTTTGCCAGTCAAAAGTCTGCACAGCGCACTAGGGATTGGGCGGCCTGAGACCCAAATGTTACATTGTAGATGGACTGTTTGCAGTGCTTGCTCCCCAGGACATTGGACTTTCTCAACTCCCTCCCCTACAGCATGAAAAAAAAGGTTCTTGACCAACCATAGAGCAAATGGAGTAGGGGCGAGTGGAGCTTGTTGCATGTCTGTGCTGCTCATGCCCAGGTGTCTGTGGGGGGCCGTGGCAGAGGCTGTAAGGGGGCTAGGGGGCAGAAGGAGACTGTTTGAGAGCAGGCTGCAGGCAGGGGAGCCCGTGAGTGTGTGCAGGGCTGTGTGTGTGGGTGTGGTGGCAGGGGGTTAGGGCAGGTCCCCCTGCTGGATGGTGAGATGGCAGCTGGGCTGGCTCTGGGCCCCCAGGGCTGAAGCGCAGAAGCAGGGTGGCAGGAAAGTAGTGCATGGAGGCACACAGTAGATGTTAGTTGGGGAGCTGGGGGACAGAGGGCAAGGGGCAAGGGGGCATCCTTGAGCAGGGGTCTGGAGTAGAGAGTGGGGGGAGATGGAGGCATGGAAGGTCCCAGGAACCAGGGATTGACAGGAACAGATTCCTGCACCCACCCACTGGATAGAAGCTGCAGCAGCCAGAGCACCAGCCCTGGCTTGCCTAGGCCAATGGCACTGAATGAGTCCCGCTGAGGATGAGGCAGAGAAGGAGGAGGAGGTGGAGGAGGAGGAGGAGGAGGAGGAGGAGGAAGAGGAGAAGGAAGAAGAGGAGGAGGAAGAGGAGTAGGAGGAGGAGTAGGGGCAGGAGGGCAGCTATCAGTAGGCAATGGGATTAATAGAGGCCTCCATTACGGTGGCATGTGTCCAGGCAGGCACCCACCAATCCTCAATGGCAGCTCAGGGCACCCAGGGATCTGGTGTGGGTATCTGTGGGGCGGGGACTGTCAGTCAGTCAGCAAGACTGTGTGTCAGTGCAAAAGGTGAGACAGGGGCCTGGCGGAACTTGGTCCCCAGCCCTGGGCTGTCAGATGCCAGCCCCATGCCCAGACACACACCAATCTGCCCATAGCCCCTTGGCCCGGCCGACCTGCACCTGCTTTGGCCTGGGGCTCTGGCTCTGGTGGCTGGCCACCAGCCCTCAAGGTCAAGTTCAGGGTGGGGGTCATGGCTGCTGGTCAACTGGATGGGCGGGGTCCCCGTGGCCTTGCAACCACAGGAGCCCTCTGTGATGTCCTAGCCCCTGGCATTCTGTGCTGGCCACACTGGCACTGGGCAGCCCAACTGCCCTGCCACTAGGTCAGCCAGCAGCGCCCAGATGCCTGGGCCCTGGCACAGAGGGACGGAAGGATGGGAAGCCAGTGCTGACCGACAAGGGACCTCAGGGCTGGCAGTCAAGAGAAGACAGGTGGAGGTGTGCCCGGGATCCAGGGAGCCCAGGCCAGAGCTGCCTGCATGCCTGCCTGCCTTGCTGGATGTCTGTATGCTGCCTTTGTCCAGGTAGGTTTCTCAGGTCCCCTCCACTCCTGTCCTCTCCTGTCCTCTCCTGTCCTCTCCTGCCCTCACCATCCTCTCCCCTCTCCTCTCCTCTGCACTTTGCTTCTCTCCTTTGTCTGTCTTCTCTTCCGGGTGCCCTGCTCAACAGCTCCAGCACTTGTGATGGTTCTCCAGTGACAGCTGTTCGCAACCCCTTCCACCCCCTCCTTGCCCCTGAAGTGACCCAACTCACAGGTCTCCGGCTCACCCCACCCACACCTACACCCCCCAACACATTCCCTGGTTCAGCCCCTCTGCCCTATTCAGCCGAACTCGCCCCTTTGCAACCTACCTATGCATCCTGGTTAGTCTTCACCATTCAAGGAGAGATCTCCTTTTATCCTTAGCTTGGTTCACTGGTGGATGGATGGATGGATGGATGGATGCATGGATGGATGGATGGATGCATGGATGGATGGATGGATGGATGTATAGATTGATGGGTGGATGGATGGATGCATGGACAGGTCAATGGATTGGTTTTGTAGAGGCAGAGTACCATCTAGGGGTACTTGAGACCGCTGGTGTCAGAGCCAGAGTCTATGTCAAATGTAAAACATTAATTCATCAATAACAAAAATGATTAAGTACCTATTAAAATAAATAAATAAATAAATATAAAAACTTGGTTAAAAAGTACATGGTGTCTTTGCCTTTCTGCATATGGTATGCTGTGAGGATCTTAACAAGGAAAGCATTGTCCTGAGTAGCCCCATTGAAGTAGTGGAATATTTCCTTTTTCTTTTTTTACTTTCAATTTTCTTGATTATTTATTGGAATAAATAGACAGGAATTGAGAGGGAAGGGAGGGATAGAGGGTTTGTGACACAGAGAGTCACCTTCAGCACTTCTGCACCACTTGTAAAGATTTCCCCCGGCAGGTGGGGACCAGGGTCTTGAAGCCCAGTCCCCCTGCATTGTAACATGAGTGCTTAACTGGGTGTGGCACCACCTGGTACCCTTGATGGGACACTTTTTTTTAGCAATGAAAAGAAATTCTCGTGGCAAGGTAATAAATAAATGAAGAAATAAACAAAAGTGCATTTACATGAACTCTGGAAACACACAGGGACATATACATCTCTGTAACCTGTATTACTTATTCGTTGATTGATTGATTGCCTCAAGGGGTTATTGCCTCAGCTCAGTGCCTGCGCCACGAATAATCCACAGCCCCTGCACTCCTTTTGTTCCCCTTTCGCTGCCCTTGTTGCTTGGTCACTGTGGTGGTTATTGTTGTGGTTGTTGTTGTTGTTTTGACCTTGCATCAGACAGAGAGAAAAGGAGAGAGCAGGGGAAAAACAGAGTGGGAGAGAAAGATAGAGCCCCTAAAGACCTGCTTCACCCCCTGTAAAGCGACTCCCCTGCAGGTGGGGTTCTGGGCGCCAGACCCCAGACCCTTCTACCTGTCCCCTCTTTTAGTGAGTGCCACAAGGCCTTAACCCTCTGACATACCACCAAACCTCCCGGGATTTAATTTTGAAGGCAATATCACCTGCCTCATTTTGAATCTTATTATCCTGAGGGTCAGTCCTGGAGACAGCGTCATGACACGACACACGGAGATCTCTGGTATCAGACAGCACCTGGAACAGCAGCTGGGGCTCTAGTGCCAGGGCAGGAGCAACTCCCCATCCACCGTCCACGGAGTCCACCTGCCCTCATTTTGGTCCTTTTCCCTCCAAAAAAGATCTTTCCCTTTTTTCACTCAGAAACAAGCAGCAGACAGGTTACCCAGGCAGGGGGAAAAAAATAATTAAAAAGCCTTTTTTTTTTTTTTTTTTTTTTTTTTTTTTAGGCGTAGCGAATGACCATCTTCTGAGAAGTACAGGTTTTGAACCAGAAAACTCTGTCTGTCTGTGTCCTAGTCCACAGAAAGAGCCACTAGCCCAGCCAGATCTCACACTCAGATGGGGTGTTTTTGCCAGTCAAAAGTCTGCACAGCGCACTAGGGATTGGGCGGCCTGAGACCCAAATGTTACATTGTAGATGGACTGTTTGCAGTGCTTGCTCCCCAGGACATTGGACTTTCTCAACTCCCTCCCCTACAGCATGAAAAAAAAGGTTCTTGACCAACCATAGAGCAAATGGAGTAGGGGCGAGTGGAGCTTGTTGCATGTCTGTGCTGCTCATGCCCAGGTGTCTGTGGGGGGCCGTGGCAGAGGCTGTAAGGGGGCTAGGGGGCAGAAGGAGACTGTTTGAGAGCAGGCTGCAGGCAGGGGAGCCCGTGAGTGTGTGCAGGGCTGTGTGTGTGGGTGTGGTGGCAGGGGGTTAGGGCAGGTCCCCCTGCTGGATGGTGAGATGGCAGCTGGGCTGGCTCTGGGCCCCCAGGGCTGAAGCGCAGAAGCAGGGTGGCAGGAAAGTAGTGCATGGAGGCACACAGTAGATGTTAGTTGGGGAGCTGGGGGACAGAGGGCAAGGGGCAAGGGGGCATCCTTGAGCAGGGGTCTGGAGTAGAGAGTGGGGGGAGATGGAGGCATGGAAGGTCCCAGGAACCAGGGATTGACAGGAACAGATTCCTGCACCCACCCACTGGATAGAAGCTGCAGCAGCCAGAGCACCAGCCCTGGCTTGCCTAGGCCAATGGCACTGAATGAGTCCCGCTGAGGATGAGGCAGAGAAGGAGGAGGAGGTGGAGGAGGAGGAGGAGGAGGAGGAGGAGGAAGAGGAGAAGGAAGAAGAGGAGGAGGAAGAGGAGTAGGAGGAGGAGTAGGGGCAGGAGGGCAGCTATCAGTAGGCAATGGGATTAATAGAGGCCTCCATTACGGTGGCATGTGTCCAGGCAGGCACCCACCAATCCTCAATGGCAGCTCAGGGCACCCAGGGATCTGGTGTGGGTATCTGTGGGGCGGGGACTGTCAGTCAGTCAGCAAGACTGTGTGTCAGTGCAAAAGGTGAGACAGGGGCCTGGCGGAACTTGGTCCCCAGCCCTGGGCTGTCAGATGCCAGCCCCATGCCCAGACACACACCAATCTGCCCATAGCCCCTTGGCCCGGCCGACCTGCACCTGCTTTGGCCTGGGGCTCTGGCTCTGGTGGCTGGCCACCAGCCCTCAAGGTCAAGTTCAGGGTGGGGGTCATGGCTGCTGGTCAACTGGATGGGCGGGGTCCCCGTGGCCTTGCAACCACAGGAGCCCTCTGTGATGTCCTAGCCCCTGGCATTCTGTGCTGGCCACACTGGCACTGGGCAGCCCAACTGCCCTGCCACTAGGTCAGCCAGCAGCGCCCAGATGCCTGGGCCCTGGCACAGAGGGACGGAAGGATGGGAAGCCAGTGCTGACCGACAAGGGACCTCAGGGCTGGCAGTCAAGAGAGTGGAGGTGTGCCCGGGATCCAGGGAGCCCAGGCCAGAGCTGCCTGCATGCCTGCCTGCCTTGCTGGATGTCTGTATGCTGCCTTTGTCCAGGTAGGTTTCTCAGGTCCCCTCCACTCCTGTCCTCTCCTGTCCTCTCCTGTCCTCTCCTGCCCTCACCATCCTCTCCCCTCTCCTCTCCTCTGCACTTTGCTTCTCTCCTTTGTCTGTCTTCTCTTCCGGGTGCCCTGCTCAACAGCTCCAGCACTTGTGATGGTTCTCCAGTGACAGCTGTTCGCAACCCCTTCCACCCCCTCCTTGCCCCTGAAGTGACCCAACTCACAGGTCTCTGGCTCACCCCACCCACACCTACACCCCCCAACACATTCCCTGGTTCAGCCCCTCTGCCCTATTCAGCCGAACTCGCCCCTTTGCAACCTACCTATGCATCCTGGTTAGTCTTCACCATTCAAGGAGAGATCTCCTTTTATCCTTAGCTTGGTTCACTGGTGGATGGATGGATGGATGGATGGATGCATGGATGGATGGATGGATGCATGGATGGATGGATGGATGGATGTATAGATTGATGGGTGGATGGATGGATGCATGGACAGGTCAATGGATTGGTTTTGTAGAGGCAGAGTACCATCTAGGGGTACTTGAGACCGCTGGTGTCAGAGCCAGAGTCTATGTCAAATGTAAAACATTAATTCATCAATAACAAAAATGATTAAGTACCTATTAAAATAAATAAATAAATAAATATAAAAACTTGGTTAAAAAGTACATGGTGTCTTTGCCTTTCTGCATATGGTATGCTGTGAGGATCTTAACAAGGAAAGCATTGTCCTGAGTAGCCCCATTGAAGTAGTGGAATATTTCCTTTTTCTTTTTTTACTTTCAATTTTCTTGATTATTTATTGGAATAAATAGACAGGAATTGAGAGGGAAGGGAGGGATAGAGGGTTTGTGACACAGAGAGTCACCTTCAGCACTTCTGCACCACTTGTAAAGATTTCCCCCGGCAGGTGGGGACCAGGGTCTTGAAGCCCAGTCCCCCTGCATTGTAACATGAGTGCTTAACTGGGTGTGGCACCACCTGGTACCCTTGATGGGACACTTTTTTTTAGCAATGAAAAGAAATTCTCGTGGCAAGGTAATAAATAAATGAAGAAATAAACAAAAGTGCATTTACATGAACTCTGGAAACACACAGGGACATATACATCTCTGTAACCTGTATTACTTATTCGTTGATTGATTGATTGCCTCAAGGGGTTATTGCCTCAGCTCAGTGCCTGCGCCACGAATAATCCACAGCCCCTGCACTCCTTTTGTTCCCCTTTCGCTGCCCTTGTTGCTTGGTCACTGTGGTGGTTATTGTTGTGGTTGTTGTTGTTGTTTTGACCTTGCATCAGACAGAGAGAAAAGGAGAGAGCAGGGGAAAAACAGAGTGGGAGAGAAAGATAGAGCCCCTAAAGACCTGCTTCACCCCCTGTAAAGCGACTCCCCTGCAGGTGGGGTTCTGGGCGCCAGACCCCAGACCCTTCTACCTGTCCCCTCTTTTAGTGAGTGCCACAAGGCCTTAACCCTCTGACATACCACCAAACCTCCCGGGATTTAATTTTGAAGGCAATATCACCTGCCTCATTTTGAATCTTATTATCCTGAGGGTCAGTCCTGGAGACAGCGTCATGACACGACACACGGAGATCTCTGGTATCAGACAGCACCTGGAACAGCAGCTGGGGCTCTAGTGCCAGGGCAGGAGCAACTCCCCATCCACCGTCCACGGAGTCCACCTGCCCTCATTTTGGTCCTTTTCCCTCCAAAAAAGATCTTTCCCTTTTTTCACTCAGAAACAAGCAGCAGACAGGTCACCCAGGCAGGGGGAAAAAAATAATTAAAAAGCCTTTTTTTTTTTTTTTTTTTAGGCGTAGCGAATGACCATCTTCTGGGAAGTACAGGTTTTGAACCAGAAAACTCTGTCTGTCTGTGTCCTAGTCCACAGAAAGAGCCACTAGCCCAGCCAGATCTCACACTCAGATGGGGTGTTTTTGCCAGTCAAAAGTCTGCACAGCGCACTAGGGATTGGGCGGCCTGAGACCCAAATGTTACATTGTAGATGGACTGTTTGCAGTGCTTGCTCCCCAGGACATTGGACTTTCTCAACTCCCTCCCCTACAGCATGAAAAAAAAGGTTCTTGACCAACCATAGAGCAAATGGAGTAGGGGCGAGTGGAGCTTGTTGCATGTCTGTGCTGCTCATGCCCAGGTGTCTGTGGGGGGCCGTGGCAGAGGCTGTAAGGGGGCTAGGGGGCAGAAGGAGACTGTTTGAGAGCAGGCTGCAGGCAGGGGAGCCCGTGAGTGTGTGCAGGGCTGTGTGTGTGGGTGTGGTGGCAGGGGGTTAGGGCAGGTCCCCCTGCTGGATGGTGAGATGGCAGCTGGGCTGGCTCTGGGCCCCCAGGGCTGAAGCGCAGAAGCAGGGTGGCAGGAAAGTAGTGCATGGAGGCACACAGTAGATGTTAGTTGGGGAGCTGGGGGACAGAGGGCAAGGGGCAAGGGGGCATCCTTGAGCAGGGGTCTGGAGTAGAGAGTGGGGGGAGATGGAGGCATGGAAGGTCCCAGGAACCAGGGATTGACAGGAACAGATTCCTGCACCCACCCACTGGATAGAAGCTGCAGCAGCCAGAGCACCAGCCCTGGCTTGCCTAGGCCAATGGCACTGAATGAGTCCCGCTGAGGATGAGGCAGAGAAGGAGGAGGAGGTGGAGGAGGAGGAGGAGGAGGAGGAGGAGGAAGAGGAGAAGGAAGAAGAGGAGGAGGAAGAGGAGTAGGAGGAGGAGTAGGGGCAGGAGGGCAGCTATCAGTAGGCAATGGGATTAATAGAGGCCTCCATTACGGTGGCATGTGTCCAGGCAGGCACCCACCAATCCTCAATGGCAGCTCAGGGCACCCAGGGATCTGGTGTGGGTATCTGTGGGGCGGGGACTGTCAGTCAGTCAGCAAGACTGTGTGTCAGTGCAAAAGGTGAGACAGGGGCCTGGCGGAACTTGGTCCCCAGCCCTGGGCTGTCAGATGCCAGCCCCATGCCCAGACACACACCAATCTGCCCATAGCCCCTTGGCCCGGCCGACCTGCACCTGCTTTGGCCTGGGGCTCTGGCTCTGGTGGCTGGCCACCAGCCCTCAAGGTCAAGTTCAGGGTGGGGGTCATGGCTGCTGGTCAACTGGATGGGCGGGGTCCCCGTGGCCTTGCAACCACAGGAGCCCTCTGTGATGTCCTAGCCCCTGGCATTCTGTGCTGGCCACACTGGCACTGGGCAGCCCAACTGCCCTGCCACTAGGTCAGCCAGCAGCGCCCAGATGCCTGGGCCCTGGCACAGAGGGACGGAAGGATGGGAAGCCAGTGCTGACCGACAAGGGACCTCAGGGCTGGCAGTCAAGAGAAGACAGGTGGAGGTGTGCCCGGGATCCAGGGAGCCCAGGCCAGAGCTGCCTGCATGCCTGCCTGCCTTGCTGGATGTCTGTATGCTGCCTTTGTCCAGGTAGGTTTCTCAGGTCCCCTCCACTCCTGTCCTCTCCTGTCCTCTCCTGTCCTCTCCTGCCCTCACCATCCTCTCCCCTCTCCTCTCCTCTGCACTTTGCTTCTCTCCTTTGTCTGTCTTCTCTTCCGGGTGCCCTGCTCAACAGCTCCAGCACTTGTGATGGTTCTCCAGTGACAGCTGTTCGCAACCCCTTCCACCCCCTCCTTGCCCCTGAAGTGACCCAACTCACAGGTCTCCGGCTCACCCCACCCACACCTACACCCCCCAACACATTCCCTGGTTCAGCCCCTCTGCCCTATTCAGCCGAACTCGCCCCTTTGCAACCTACCTATGCATCCTGGTTAGTCTTCACCATTCAAGGAGAGATCTCCTTTTATCCTTAGCTTGGTTCACTGGTGGATGGATGGATGGATGGATGGATGCATGGATGGATGGATGGATGCATGGATGGATGGATGGATGGATGTATAGATTGATGGGTGGATGGATGGATGCATGGACAGGTCAATGGATTGGTTTTGTAGAGGCAGAGTACCATCTAGGGGTACTTGAGACCGCTGGTGTCAGAGCCAGAGTCTATGTCAAATGTAAAACATTAATTCATCAATAACAAAAATGATTAAGTACCTATTAAAATAAATAAATAAATAAATATAAAAACTTGGTTAAAAAGTACATGGTGTCTTTGCCTTTCTGCATATGGTATGCTGTGAGGATCTTAACAAGGAAAGCATTGTCCTGAGTAGCCCCATTGAAGTAGTGGAATATTTCCTTTTTCTTTTTTTACTTTCAATTTTCTTGATTATTTATTGGAATAAATAGACAGGAATTGAGAGGGAAGGGAGGGATAGAGGGTTTGTGACACAGAGAGTCACCTTCAGCACTTCTGCACCACTTGTAAAGATTTCCCCCGGCAGGTGGGGACCAGGGTCTTGAAGCCCAGTCCCCCTGCATTGTAACATGAGTGCTTAACTGGGTGTGGCACCACCTGGTACCCTTGATGGGACACTTTTTTTTAGCAATGAAAAGAAATTCTCGTGGCAAGGTAATAAATAAATGAAGAAATAAACAAAAGTGCATTTACATGAACTCTGGAAACACACAGGGACATATACATCTCTGTAACCTGTATTACTTATTCGTTGATTGATTGATTGCCTCAAGGGGTTATTGCCTCAGCTCAGTGCCTGCGCCACGAATAATCCACAGCCCCTGCACTCCTTTTGTTCCCCTTTCGCTGCCCTTGTTGCTTGGTCACTGTGGTGGTTATTGTTGTGGTTGTTGTTGTTGTTTTGACCTTGCATCAGACAGAGAGAAAAGGAGAGAGCAGGGGAAAAACAGAGTGGGAGAGAAAGATAGAGCCCCTAAAGACCTGCTTCACCCCCTGTAAAGCGACTCCCCTGCAGGTGGGGTTCTGGGCGCCAGACCCCAGACCCTTCTACCTGTCCCCTCTTTTAGTGAGTGCCACAAGGCCTTAACCCTCTGACATACCACCAAACCTCCCGGGATTTAATTTTGAAGGCAATATCACCTGCCTCATTTTGAATCTTATTATCCTGAGGGTCAGTCCTGGAGACAGCGTCATGACACGACACACGGAGATCTCTGGTATCAGACAGCACCTGGAACAGCAGCTGGGGCTCTAGTGCCAGGGCAGGAGCAACTCCCCATCCACCGTCCACGGAGTCCACCTGCCCTCATTTTGGTCCTTTTCCCTCCAAAAAAGATCTTTCCCTTTTTTCACTCAGAAACAAGCAGCAGACAGGTTACCCAGGCAGGGGGAAAAAAATAATTAAAAAGCCTTTTTTTTTTTTTTTTTTTTTTAGGCGTAGCGAATGACCATCTTCTGGGAAGTACAGGTTTTGAACCAGAAAACTCTGTCTGTCTGTGTCCTAGTCCACAGAAAGAGCCACTAGCCCAGCCAGATCTCACACTCAGATGGGGTGTTTTTGCCAGTCAAAAGTCTGCACAGCGCACTAGGGATTGGGCGGCCTGAGACCCAAATGTTACATTGTAGATGGACTGTTTGCAGTGCTTGCTCCCCAGGACATTGGACTTTCTCAACTCCCTCCCCTACAGCATGAAAAAAAAGGTTCTTGACCAACCATAGAGCAAATGGAGTAGGGGCGAGTGGAGCTTGTTGCATGTCTGTGCTGCTCATGCCCAGGTGTCTGTGGGGGGCCGTGGCAGAGGCTGTAAGGGGGCTAGGGGGCAGAAGGAGACTGTTTGAGAGCAGGCTGCAGGCAGGGGAGCCCGTGAGTGTGTGCAGGGCTGTGTGTGTGGGTGTGGTGGCAGGGGGTTAGGGCAGGTCCCCCTGCTGGATGGTGAGATGGCAGCTGGGCTGGCTCTGGGCCCCCAGGGCTGAAGCGCAGAAGCAGGGTGGCAGGAAAGTAGTGCATGGAGGCACACAGTAGATGTTAGTTGGGGAGCTGGGGGACAGAGGGCAAGGGGCAAGGGGGCATCCTTGAGCAGGGGTCTGGAGTAGAGAGTGGGGGGAGATGGAGGCATGGAAGGTCCCAGGAACCAGGGATTGACAGGAACAGATTCCTGCACCCACCCACTGGATAGAAGCTGCAGCAGCCAGAGCACCAGCCCTGGCTTGCCTAGGCCAATGGCACTGAATGAGTCCCGCTGAGGATGAGGCAGAGAAGGAGGAGGAGGTGGAGGAGGAGGAGGAGGAGGAGGAGGAGGAAGAGGAGAAGGAAGAAGAGGAGGAGGAAGAGGAGTAGGAGGAGGAGTAGGGGCAGGAGGGCAGCTATCAGTAGGCAATGGGATTAATAGAGGCCTCCATTACGGTGGCATGTGTCCAGGCAGGCACCCACCAATCCTCAATGGCAGCTCAGGGCACCCAGGGATCTGGTGTGGGTATCTGTGGGGCGGGGACTGTCAGTCAG
The DNA here is from genome assembly GCF_950295315.1 of Erinaceus europaeus. Classification (NCBI taxonomy): domain Eukaryota; kingdom Metazoa; phylum Chordata; class Mammalia; order Eulipotyphla; family Erinaceidae; genus Erinaceus; species Erinaceus europaeus. The sequence continues at coordinate 731,423 of NW_026647133.1, read as the reverse complement.
TCAGCAAGACTGTGTGTCAGTGCAAAAGGTGAGACAGGGGCCTGGCGGAACTTGGTCCCCAGCCCTGGGCTGTCAGATGCCAGCCCCATGCCCAGACACACACCAATCTGCCCATAGCCCCTTGGCCCGGCCGACCTGCACCTGCTTTGGCCTGGGGCTCTGGCTCTGGTGGCTGGCCACCAGCCCTCAAGGTCAAGTTCAGGGTGGGGGTCATGGCTGCTGGTCAACTGGATGGGCGGGGTCCCCGTGGCCTTGCAACCACAGGAGCCCTCTGTGATGTCCTAGCCCCTGGCATTCTGTGCTGGCCACACTGGCACTGGGCAGCCCAACTGCCCTGCCACTAGGTCAGCCAGCAGCGCCCAGATGCCTGGGCCCTGGCACAGAGGGACGGAAGGATGGGAAGCCAGTGCTGACCGACAAGGGACCTCAGGGCTGGCAGTCAAGAGAAGACAGGTGGAGGTGTGCCCGGGATCCAGGGAGCCCAGGCCAGAGCTGCCTGCATGCCTGCCTGCCTTGCTGGATGTCTGTATGCTGCCTTTGTCCAGGTAGGTTTCTCAGGTCCCCTCCACTCCTGTCCTCTCCTGTCCTCTCCTGTCCTCTCCTGCCCTCACCATCCTCTCCCCTCTCCTCTCCTCTGCACTTTGCTTCTCTCCTTTGTCTGTCTTCTCTTCCGGGTGCCCTGCTCAACAGCTCCAGCACTTGTGATGGTTCTCCAGTGACAGCTGTTCGCAACCCCTTCCACCCCCTCCTTGCCCCTGAAGTGACCCAACTCACAGGTCTCCGGCTCACCCCACCCACACCTACACCCCCCAACACATTCCCTGGTTCAGCCCCTCTGCCCTATTCAGCCGAACTCGCCCCTTTGCAACCTACCTATGCATCCTGGTTAGTCTTCACCATTCAAGGAGAGATCTCCTTTTATCCTTAGCTTGGTTCACTGGTGGATGGATGGATGGATGGATGGATGCATGGATGGATGGATGGATGCATGGATGGATGGATGGATGGATGTATAGATTGATGGGTGGATGGATGGATGCATGGACAGGTCAATGGATTGGTTTTGTAGAGGCAGAGTACCATCTAGGGGTACTTGAGACCGCTGGTGTCAGAGCCAGAGTCTATGTCAAATGTAAAACATTAATTCATCAATAACAAAAATGATTAAGTACCTATTAAAATAAATAAATAAATAAATATAAAAACTTGGTTAAAAAGTACATGGTGTCTTTGCCTTTCTGCATATGGTATGCTGTGAGGATCTTAACAAGGAAAGCATTGTCCTGAGTAGCCCCATTGAAGTAGTGGAATATTTCCTTTTTCTTTTTTTACTTTCAATTTTCTTGATTATTTATTGGAATAAATAGACAGGAATTGAGAGGGAAGGGAGGGATAGAGGGTTTGTGACACAGAGAGTCACCTTCAGCACTTCTGCACCACTTGTAAAGATTTCCCCCGGCAGGTGGGGACCAGGGTCTTGAAGCCCAGTCCCCCTGCATTGTAACATGAGTGCTTAACTGGGTGTGGCACCACCTGGTACCCTTGATGGGACACTTTTTTTTAGCAATGAAAAGAAATTCTCGTGGCAAGGTAATAAATAAATGAAGAAATAAACAAAAGTGCATTTACATGAACTCTGGAAACACACAGGGACATATACATCTCTGTAACCTGTATTACTTATTCGTTGATTGATTGATTGCCTCAAGGGGTTATTGCCTCAGCTCAGTGCCTGCGCCACGAATAATCCACAGCCCCTGCACTCCTTTTGTTCCCCTTTCGCTGCCCTTGTTGCTTGGTCACTGTGGTGGTTATTGTTGTGGTTGTTGTTGTTGTTTTGACCTTGCATCAGACAGAGAGAAAAGGAGAGAGCAGGGGAAAAACAGAGTGGGAGAGAAAGATAGAGCCCCTAAAGACCTGCTTCACCCCCTGTAAAGCGACTCCCCTGCAGGTGGGGTTCTGGGCGCCAGACCCCAGACCCTTCTACCTGTCCCCTCTTTTAGTGAGTGCCACAAGGCCTTAACCCTCTGACATACCACCAAACCTCCCGGGATTTAATTTTGAAGGCAATATCACCTGCCTCATTTTGAATCTTATTATCCTGAGGGTCAGTCCTGGAGACAGCGTCATGACACGACACACGGAGATCTCTGGTATCAGACAGCACCTGGAACAGCAGCTGGGGCTCTAGTGCCAGGGCAGGAGCAACTCCCCATCCACCGTCCACGGAGTCCACCTGCCCTCATTTTGGTCCTTTTCCCTCCAAAAAAGATCTTTCCCTTTTTTCACTCAGAAACAAGCAGCAGACAGGTTACCCAGGCAGGGGGAAAAAAATAATTAAAAAGCCTTTTTTTTTTTTTTTTTTTTTTTTTTTTTTTTTTTTTTTAGGCGTAGCGAATGACCATCTTCTGGGAAGTACAGGTTTTGAACCAGAAAACTCTGTCTGTCTGTGTCCTAGTCCACAGAAAGAGCCACTAGCCCAGCCAGATCTCACACTCAGATGGGGTGTTTTTGCCAGTCAAAAGTCTGCACAGCGCACTAGGGATTGGGCGGCCTGAGACCCAAATGTTACATTGTAGATGGACTGTTTGCAGTGCTTGCTCCCCAGGACATTGGACTTTCTCAACTCCCTCCCCTACAGCATGAAAAAAAAGGTTCTTGACCAACCATAGAGCAAATGGAGTAGGGGCGAGTGGAGCTTGTTGCATGTCTGTGCTGCTCATGCCCAGGTGTCTGTGGGGGGCCGCCGTGGCAGAGGCTGTAAGGGGGCTAGGGGGCAGAAGGAGACTGTTTGAGAGCAGGCTGCAGGCAGGGGAGCCCGTGAGTGTGTGCAGGGCTGTGTGTGTGGGTGTGGTGGCAGGGGGTTAGGGCAGGTCCCCCTGCTGGATGGTGAGATGGCAGCTGGGCTGGCTCTGGGCCCCCAGGGCTGAAGCGCAGAAGCAGGGTGGCAGGAAAGTAGTGCATGGAGGCACACAGTAGATGTTAGTTGGGGAGCTGGGGGACAGAGGGCAAGGGGCAAGGGGGCATCCTTGAGCAGGGGTCTGGAGTAGAGAGTGGGGGGAGCTGGAGGCATGGAAGGTCCCAGGAACCAGGGATTGACAGGAACAGATTCCTGCACCCACCCACTGGATAGAAGCTGCAGCAGCCAGAGCACCAGCCCTGGCTTGCCTAGGCCAATGGCACTGAATGAGTCCCGCTGAGGATGAGGCAGAGAAGGAGGAGGAGGTGGAGGAGGAGGAGGAGGAGGAGGAGGAGGAGGAAGAGGAGAAGGAAGAAGAGGAGGAGGAAGAGGAGTAGGAGGAGGAGTAGGGGCAGGAGGGCAGCTATCAGTAGGCAATGGGATTAATAGAGGCCTCCATTACGGTGGCATGTGTCCAGGCAGGCACCCACCAATCCTCAGGGGCAGCTCAGGGCACCCAGGGACCTGGTGTGGGTATCTGTGGGGCGGGGACTGTCAGTCAGTCAGCAAGACTGTGTGTCAGTGCAAAAGGTGAGACAGGGGCCTGGCGGAACTTGGTCCCCAGCCCTGGGCTGTCAGATGCCAGCCCCATGCCCAGACACACACCAATCTGCCCATAGCCCCTTGGCCCGGCCGACCTGCACCTGCTTTGGCCTGGGGCTCTGGCTCTGGTGGCTGGCCACCAGCCCTCAAGGTCAAGTTCAGGGTGGGGGTCATGGCTGCTGGTCAACTGGATGGGCGGGGTGCCCGTGGCCTTGCAACCACAGGAGCCCTCTGTGATGTCCTAGCCCCTGGCATTCTGTGCTGGCCACACTGGCACTGGGCAGCCCAACTGCCCTGCCACTAGGTCAGCCAGCAGCGCCCAGACGCCTGGGCCCTGGCACAGAGGGACGGAAGGATGGGAAGCCAGTGCTGACCGACAAGGGACCTCAGGGCTGGCAGTCAAGAGAAGACAGGTGGAGGTGTGCCCGGGATCCAGGGAGCCCAGGCCAGAGCTGCCTGCATGCCTGCCTGCCTTGCTGGATGTCTGTATGCTGCCTTTGTCCAGGTAGGTTTCTCAGGTCCCCTCCACTCCTGTCCTCTCCTGTCCTCTCCTGTCCTCTCCTGCCCTCACCATCCTCTCCCCTCTCCTCTCCTCTGCACTTTGCTTCTCTCCTTTGTCTGTCTTCTCTTCCGGGTGCCCTGCTCAACAGCTCCAGCACTTGTGATGGTTCTCCAGTGACAGCTGTTCGCAACCCCTTCCACCCCCTCCTTGCCCCTGAAGTGACCCAACTCACAGGTCTCCGGCTCACCCCACCCACACCTACACCCCCCAACACATTCCCTGGTTCAGCCCCTCTGCCCTATTCAGCCGAACTCGCCCCTTTGCAACCTACCTATGCATCCTGGTTAGTCTTCACCATTCAAGGAGAGATCTCCTTTTATCCTTAGCTTGGTTCACTGGTGGATGGATGGATGGATGGATGGATGGATGGATGGATGGATGGATGCATGGATGGATGGATGGATGGATGTATAGATTGATGGGTGGATGGATGGATGCATGGACAGGTCAATGGATTGGTTTTGTAGAGGCAGAGTACCATCTAGGGGTACTTGAGACCGCTGGTGTCAGAGCCAGAGTCTATGTCAAATGTAAAACATTAATTCATCAATAACAAAAATGATTAAGTACCTATTAAAATAAATAAATAAATAAATAAATATAAAAACTTGGTTAAAAAGTACATGGCGTCTTTGCCTTTCTGCATATGGTATGCTGTGAGGATCTTAACAAGGAAAGCATTGTCCTGAGTAGCCCCATTGAAGTAGTGGAATATTTCCTTTTTCTTTTTTTACTTTCAATTTTCTTGATTATTTATTGGAATAAATAGACAGGAATTGAGAGGGAAGGGAGGCATAGAGGGTTTGTGACACAGAGAGAGTCACCTTCAGCACTTCTGCACCACTTGTAAAGATTTCCCCCGGCAGGTGGGGACCAGGGTCTTGAAGCCCAGTCCCCCTGCATTGTAACATGAGTGCTTAACTGGGTGTGGCACCACCTGGTACCCTTGATGGGACACTTTTTTTTAGCAATGAAAAGAAATTCTCGTGGCAAGGTAATAAATAAATGAAGAAATAAACAAAAGTGCATTTACATGAACTCTGGAAACACACAGGGACATATACATCTCTGTAACCTGTATTACTTATTCGTTGATTGATTGATTGCCTCAAGGGGTTATTGCCTCAGCTCAGTGCCTGCGCCACGAATAATCCACAGCCCCTGCACTCCTTTTGTTCCCCTTTCGCTGCCCTTGTTGCTTGGTCACTGTGGTGGTTATTGTTGTGGTTGTTGTTGTTGTTTTGACCTTGCATCAGACAGAGAGAAAAGGAGAGAGCAGGGGAAAAACAGAGTGGGAGAGAAAGATAGAGCCCCTAAAGACCTGCTTCACCCCCTGTAAAGCGACTCCCCTGCAGGTGGGGTTCTGGGTGCCAGACCTCAGACCCTTCCACCTGTCCCCTCTTTTCGTGAGTGCCACAAGGCCTTAACCCTCTGACATACCGCCAAACCTCCCGGGATTTACTTTTGAAGGCAATATCACCTGCCTCATTTTGAATCTCATTATCCTGAGGGTCAGTCCTGGAGACAGCGTCATGACATGACACACGGAGATCTCTGGTATCAGACAGCACCTGGAACAGCAGCTGGGGCTCTAGTGCCAGGGCAGGAGCAACTCCCCATCCACCGTCCACGGAGTCCACCTGCCCTCATTTTGGTCCTTTTCCCTCCAAAAAAGATCTTTCCCTTTTTTCACTCAGAAACAAGCAGCAGACAGGTTACCCAGGCAGGGGGAAAAAAATAATTAAAAAGCCTTTTTTTTTTTTTTTTTTTAGGCGTAGCGAATGACCATCTTCTGGGAAGTACAGGTTTTGAACCAGAAAACTCTGTCTGTCTGTGTCCTAGTCCACAGAAAGAGCCACTAGCCCAGCCAGATCTCACACTCAGATGGGGTGTTTTTGCCAGTCAAAAGTCTGCACAGCGCACTAGGGATTGGGCGGCCTGAGACCCAAATGTTACATTGTAGATGGACTGTTTGCAGTGCTTGCTCCCCAGGACATTGGACTTTCTCAACTCCCTCCCCTACAGCATGAAAAAAAAGGTTCTTGACCAACCATAGAGCAAATGGAGTAGGGGCGAGTGGAGCTTGTTGCATGTCTGTGCTGCTCATGCCCAGGTGTCTGTGGGGGGCCGTGGCAGAGGCTGTAAGGGGGCTAGGGGGCAGAAGGAGACTGTTTGAGAGCAGGCTGCAGGCAGGGGAGCCCGTGAGTGTGTGCAGGGCTGTGTGTGTGGGTGTGGTGGCAGGGGGTTAGGGCAGGTCCCCCTGCTGGATGGTGAGATGGCAGCTGGGCTGGCTCTGGGCCCCCAGGGCTGAAGCGCAGAAGCAGGGTGGCAGGAAAGTAGTGCATGGAGGCACACAGTAGATGTTAGTTGGGGAGCTGGGGGACAGAGGGCAAGGGGCAAGGGGGCATCCTTGAGCAGGGGTCTGGAGTAGAGAGTGGGGGGAGCTGGAGGCATGGAAGGTCCCAGGAACCAGGGATTGACAGGAACAGATTCCTGCACCCACCCACTGGATAGAAGCTGCAGCAGCCAGAGCACCAGCCCTGGCTTGCCTAGGCCAATGGCACTGAATGAGTCCCGCTGAGGATGAGGCAGAGAAGGAGGAGGAGGTGGAGGAGGAGGAGGAGGAGGAGGAGGAGGAAGAGGAGAAGGAAGAAGAGGAGGAGGAAGAGGAGTAGGAGGAGGAGTAGGGGCAGGAGGGCAGCTATCAGTAGGCAATGGGATTAATAGAGGCCTCCATTACGGTGGCATGTGTCCAGGCAGGCACCCACCAATCCTCAGGGGCAGCTCAGGGCACCCAGGGACCTGGTGTGGGTATCTGTGGGGCGGGGACTGTCAGTCAGTCAGCAAGACTGTGTGTCAGTGCAAAAGGTGAGACAGGGGCCTGGCGGAACTTGGTCCCCAGCCCTGGGCTGTCAGATGCCAGCCCCATGCCCAGACACACACCAATCTGCCCATAGCCCCTTGGCCCGGCCGACCTGCACCTGCTTTGGCCTGGGGCTCTGGCTCTGGTGGCTGGCCACCAGCCCTCAAGGTCAAGTTCAGGGTGGGGGTCATGGCTGCTGGTCAACTGGATGGGCGGGGTGCCCGTGGCCTTGCAACCACAGGAGCCCTCTGTGATGTCCTAGCCCCTGGCATTCTGTGCTGGCCACACTGGCACTGGGCAGCCCAACTGCCCTGCCACTAGGTCAGCCAGCAGCGCCCAGACGCCTGGGCCCTGGCACAGAGGGACGGAAGGATGGGAAGCCAGTGCTGACCGACAAGGGACCTCAGGGCTGGCAGTCAAGAGAAGACAGGTGGAGGTGTGCCCGGGATCCAGGGAGCCCAGGCCAGAGCTGCCTGCATGCCTGCCTGCCTTGCTGGATGTCTGTATGCTGCCTTTGTCCAGGTAGGTTTCTCAGGTCCCCTCCACTCCTGTCCTCTCCTGTCCTCTCCTGTCCTCTCCTGCCCTCACCATCCTCTCCCCTCTCCTCTCCTCTGCACTTTGCTTCTCTCCTTTGTCTGTCTTCTCTTCCGGGTGCCCTGCTCAACAGCTCCAGCACTTGTGATGGTTCTCCAGTGACAGCTGTTCGCAACCCCTTCCACCCCCTCCTTGCCCCTGAAGTGACCCAACTCACAGGTCTCCGGCTCACCCCACCCACACCTACACCCCCCAACACATTCCCTGGTTCAGCCCCTCTGCCCTATTCAGCCGAACTCGCCCCTTTGCAACCTACCTATGCATCCTGGTTAGTCTTCACCATTCAAGGAGAGATCTCCTTTTATCCTTAGCTTGGTTCACTGGTGGATGGATGGATGGATGGATGGATGGATGGATGGATGCATGGATGGATGGATGGATGGATGTATAGATTGATGGGTGGATGGATGGATGCATGGACAGGTCAATGGATTGGTTTTGTAGAGGCAGAGTACCATCTAGGGGTACTTGAGACCGCTGGTGTCAGAGCCAGAGTCTATGTCAAATGTAAAACATTAATTCATCAATAACAAAAATGATTAAGTACCTATTAAAATAAATAAATAAATAAATATAAAAACTTGGTTAAAAAGTACATGGCGTCTTTGCCTTTCTGCATATGGTATGCTGTGAGGATCTTAACAAGGAAAGCATTGTCCTGAGTAGCCCCATTGAAGTAGTGGAATATTTCCTTTTTCTTTTTTTACTTTCAATTTTCTTGATTATTTATTGGAATAAATAGACAGGAATTGAGCGGGAAGGGAGGGATAGAGGGTTTGTGACACAGAGAGAGTCACCTTCAGCACTTCTGCACCACTTGTAAAGATTTCCCCCGGCAGGTGGGGACCAGGGTCTTGAAGCCCAGTCCCCCTGCATTGTAACATGAGTGCTTAACTGGGTGTGGCACCACCTGGTACCCTTGATGGGACACTTTTTTTTAGCAATGAAAAGAAATTCTCGTGGCAAGGTAATAAATAAATGAAGAAATAAACAAAAGTGCATTTACATGAACTCTGGAAACACACAGGGACATATACATCTCTGTAACCTGTATTACTTATTCGTTGATTGATTGATTGCCTCAAGGGGTTATTGCCTCAGCTCAGTGCCTGCGCCACGAATAATCCACAGCCCCTGCACTCCTTTTGTTCCCCTTTCGCTGCCCTTGTTGCTTGGTCACTGTGGTGGTTATTGTTGTGGTTGTTGTTGTTGTTTTGACCTTGCATCAGACAGAGAGAAAAGGAGAGAGCAGGGGAAAAACAGAGTGGGAGAGAAAGATAGAGCCCCTAAAGACCTGCTTCACCCCCTGTAAAGCGACTCCCCTGCAGGTGGGGTTCTGGGTGCCAGACCTCAGACCCTTCCACCTGTCCCCTCTTTTCGTGAGTGCCACAAGGCCTTAACCCTCTGACATACCGCCAAACCTCCCGGGATTTACTTTTGAAGGCAATATCACCTGCCTCATTTTGAATCTCATTATCCTGAGGGTCAGTCCTGGAGACAGCGTCATGACATGACACACGGAGATCTCTGGTATCAGACAGCACCTGGAACAGCAGCTGGGGCTCTAGTGCCAGGGCAGGAGCAACTCCCCATCCACCGTCCACGGAGTCCACCTGCCCTCATTTTGGTCCTTTTCCCTCCAAAAAAGATCTTTCCCTTTTTTCACTCAGAAACAAGCAGCAGACAGGTTACCCAGGCAGGGGGAAAAAAATAATTAAAAAGCCTTTTTTTTTTTTTTTTTTTAGGCGTAGCGAATGACCATCTTCTGGGAAGTACAGGTTTTGAACCAGAAAACTCTGTCTGTCTGTGTCCTAGTCCACAGAAAGAGCCACTAGCCCAGCCAGATCTCACACTCAGATGGGGTGTTTTTGCCAGTCAAAAGTCTGCACAGCGCACTAGGGATTGGGCGGCCTGAGACCCAAATGTTACATTGTAGATGGACTGTTTGCAGTGCTTGCTCCCCAGGACATTGGACTTTCTCAACTCCCTCCCCTACAGCATGAAAAAAAAGGTTCTTGACCAACCATAGAGCAAATGGAGTAGGGGCGAGTGGAGCTTGTTGCATGTCTGTGCTGCTCATGCCCAGGTGTCTGTGGGGGGCCGTGGCAGAGGCTGTAAGGGGGCTAGGGGGCAGAAGGAGACTGTTTGAGAGCAGGCTGCAGGCAGGGGAGCCCGTGAGTGTGTGCAGGGCTGTGTGTGTGGGTGTGGTGGCAGGGGGTTAGGGCAGGTCCCCCTGCTGGATGGTGAGATGGCAGCTGGGCTGGCTCTGGGCCCCCAGGGCTGAAGCGCAGAAGCAGGGTGGCAGGAAAGTAGTGCATGGAGGCACACAGTAGATGTTAGTTGGGGAGCTGGGGGACAGAGGGCAAGGGGCAAGGGGGCATCCTTGAGCAGGGGTCTGGAGTAGAGAGTGGGGGGAGCTGGAGGCATGGAAGGTCCCAGGAACCAGGGATTGACAGGAACAGATTCCTGCACCCACCCACTGGATAGAAGCTGCAGCAGCCAGAGCACCAGCCCTGGCTTGCCTAGGCCAATGGCACTGAATGAGTCCCGCTGAGGATGAGGCAGAGAAGGAGGAGGAGGTGGAGGAGGAGGAGGAGGAGGAGGAGGAGGAAGAGGAGAAGGAAGAAGAGGAGGAGGAAGAGGAGTAGGAGGAGGAGTAGGGGCAGGAGGGCAGCTATCAGTAGGCAATGGGATTAATAGAGGCCTCCATTACGGTGGCATGTGTCCAGGCAGGCACCCACCAATCCTCAGGGGCAGCTCAGGGCACCCAGGGACCTGGTGTGGGTATCTGTGGGGCGGGGACTGTCAGTCAGTCAGCAAGACTGTGTGTCAGTGCAAAAGGTGAGACAGGGGCCTGGCGGAACTTGGTCCCCAGCCCTGGGCTGTCAGATGCCAGCCCCATGCCCAGACACACACCAATCTGCCCATAGCCCCTTGGCCCGGCCGACCTGCACCTGCTTTGGCCTGGGGCTCTGGCTCTGGTGGCTGGCCACCAGCCCTCAAGGTCAAGTTCAGGGTGGGGGTCATGGCTGCTGGTCAACTGGATGGGCGGGGTGCCCGTGGCCTTGCAACCACAGGAGCCCTCTGTGATGTCCTAGCCCCTGGCATTCTGTGCTGGCCACACTGGCACTGGGCAGCCCAACTGCCCTGCCACTAGGTCAGCCAGCAGCGCCCAGACGCCTGGGCCCTGGCACAGAGGGACGGAAGGATGGGAAGCCAGTGCTGACCGACAAGGGACCTCAGGGCTGGCAGTCAAGAGAAGACAGGTGGAGGTGTGCCCGGGATCCAGGGAGCCCAGGCCAGAGCTGCCTGCATGCCTGCCTGCCTTGCTGGATGTCTGTATGCTGCCTTTGTCCAGGTAGGTTTCTCAGGTCCCCTCCACTCCTGTCCTCTCCTGTCCTCTCCTGTCCTCTCCTGCCCTCACCATCCTCTCCCCTCTCCTCTCCTCTGCACTTTGCTTCTCTCCTTTGTCTGTCTTCTCTTCCGGGTGCCCTGCTCAACAGCTCCAGCACTTGTGATGGTTCTCCAGTGACAGCTGTTCGCAACCCCTTCCACCCCCTCCTTGCCCCTGAAGTGACCCAACTCACAGGTCTCCGGCTCACCCCACCCACACCTACACCCCCCAACACATTCCCTGGTTCAGCCCCTCTGCCCTATTCAGCCGAACTCGCCCCTTTGCAACCTACCTATGCATCCTGGTTAGTCTTCACCATTCAAGGAGAGATCTCCTTTTATCCTTAGCTTGGTTCACTGGTGGATGGATGGATGGATGGATGGATGGATGGATGGATGGATGCATGGATGGATGGATGGATGGATGTATAGATTGATGGGTGGATGGATGGATGCATGGACAGGTCAATGGATTGGTTTTGTAGAGGCAGAGTACCATCTAGGGGTACTTGAGACCGCTGGTGTCAGAGCCAGAGTCTATGTCAAATGTAAAACATTAATTCATCAATAACAAAAATGATTAAGTACCTATTAAAATAAATAAATAAATAAATATAAAAACTTGGTTAAAAAGTACATGGCGTCTTTGCCTTTCTGCATATGGTATGCTGTGAGGATCTTAACAAGGAAAGCATTGTCCTGAGTAGCCCCATTGAAGTAGTGGAATATTTCCTTTTTCTTTTTTTACTTTCAATTTTCTTGATTATTTATTGGAATAAATAGACAGGAATTGAGCGGGAAGGGAGGGATAGAGGGTTTGTGACACAGAGAGAGTCACCTTCAGCACTTCTGCACCACTTGTAAAGATTTCCCCCGGCAGGTGGGGACCAGGGTCTTGAAGCCCAGTCCCCCTGCATTGTAACATGAGTGCTTAACTGGGTGTGGCACCACCTGGTACCCTTGATGGGACACTTTTTTTTAGCAATGAAAAGAAATTCTCGTGGCAAGGTAATAAATAAATGAAGAAATAAACAAAAGTGCATTTACATGAACTCTGGAAACACACAGGGACATATACATCTCTGTAACCTGTATTACTTATTCGTTGATTGATTGATTGCCTCAAGGGGTTATTGCCTCAGCTCAGTGCCTGCGCCACGAATAATCCACAGCCCCTGCACTCCTTTTGTTCCCCTTTCGCTGCCCTTGTTGCTTGGTCACTGTGGTGGTTATTGTTGTGGTTGTTGTTGTTGTTTTGACCTTGCATCAGACAGAGAGAAAAGGAGAGAGCAGGGGAAAAACAGAGTGGGAGAGAAAGATAGAGCCCCTAAAGACCTGCTTCACCCCCTGTAAAGCGACTCCCCTGCAGGTGGGGTTCTGGGTGCCAGACCTCAGACCCTTCCACCTGTCCCCTCTTTTCGTGAGTGCCACAAGGCCTTAACCCTCTGACATACCGCCAAACCTCCCGGGATTTACTTTTGAAGGCAATATCACCTGCCTCATTTTGAATCTCATTATCCTGAGGGTCAGTCCTGGAGACAGCGTCATGACATGACACACGGAGATCTCTGGTATCAGACAGCACCTGGAACAGCAGCTGGGGCTCTAGTGCCAGGGCAGGAGCAACTCCCCATCCACCGTCCACGGAGTCCACCTGCCCTCATTTTGGTCCTTTTCCCTCCAAAAAAGATCTTTCCCTTTTTTCACTCAGAAACAAGCAGCAGACAGGTTACCCAGGCAGGGGGAAAAAAATAATTAAAAAGCCTTTTTTTTTTTTTTTTTTAGGCGTAGCTAATGACCATCTTCTGGGAAGTACAGGTTTTGAACCAGAAAACTCTGTCTGTCTGTGTCCTAGTCCACAGAAAGAGCCACTAGCCCAGCCAGATCTCACACTCAGATGGGGTGTTTTTGCCAGTCAAAAGTCTGCACAGCGCACTAGGGATTGGGCGGCCTGAGACCCAAATGTTACATTGTAGATGGACTGTTTGCAGTGCTTGCTCCCCAGGACATTGGACTTTCTCAACTCCCTCCCCTACAGCATGAAAAAAAAGGTTCTTGACCAACCATAGAGCAAATGGAGTAGGGGCGAGTGGAGCTTGTTGCATGTCTGTGCTGCTCATGCCCAGGTGTCTGTGGGGGGCCGTGGCAGAGGCTGTAAGGGGGCTAGGGGGCAGAAGGAGACTGTTTGAGAGCAGGCTGCAGGCAGGGGAGCCCGTGAGTGTGTGCAGGGCTGTGTGTGTGGGTGTGGTGGCAGGGGGTTAGGGCAGGTCCCCCTGCTGGATGGTGAGATGGCAGCTGGGCTGGCTCTGGGCCCCCAGGGCTGAAGCGCAGAAGCAGGGTGGCAGGAAAGTAGTGCATGGAGGCACACAGTAGATGTTAGTTGGGGAGCTGGGGGACAGAGGGCAAGGGGCAAGGGGGCATCCTTGAGCAGGGGTCTGGAGTAGAGAGTGGGGGGAGCTGGAGGCATGGAAGGTCCCAGGAACCAGGGATTGACAGGAACAGATTCCTGCACCCACCCACTGGATAGAAGCTGCAGCAGCCAGAGCACCAGCCCTGGCTTGCCTAGGCCAATGGCACTGAATGAGTCCCGCTGAGGATGAGGCAGAGAAGGAGGAGGAGGTGGAGGAGGAGGAGGAGGAGGAGGAGGAGGAAGAGGAGAAGGAAGAAGAGGAGGAGGAAGAGGAGTAGGAGGAGGAGTAGGGGCAGGAGGGCAGCTATCAGTAGGCAATGGGATTAATAGAGGCCTCCATTACGGTGGCATGTGTCCAGGCAGGCACCCACCAATCCTCAGGGGCAGCTCAGGGCACCCAGGGACCTGGTGTGGGTATCTGTGGGGCGGGGACTGTCAGTCAGTCAGCAAGACTGTGTGTCAGTGCAAAAGGTGAGACAGGGGCCTGGCGGAACTTGGTCCCCAGCCCTGGGCTGTCAGATGCCAGCCCCATGCCCAGACACACACCAATCTGCCCATAGCCCCTTGGCCCGGCCGACCTGCACCTGCTTTGGCCTGGGGCTCTGGCTCTGGTGGCTGGCCACCAGCCCTCAAGGTCAAGTTCAGGGTGGGGGTCATGGCTGCTGGTCAACTGGATGGGCGGGGTGCCCGTGGCCTTGCAACCACAGGAGCCCTCTGTGATGTCCTAGCCCCTGGCATTCTGTGCTGGCCACACTGGCACTGGGCAGCCCAACTGCCCTGCCACTAGGTCAGCCAGCAGCGCCCAGACGCCTGGGCCCTGGCACAGAGGGACGGAAGGATGGGAAGCCAGTGCTGACCGACAAGGGACCTCAGGGCTGGCAGTCAAGAGAAGACAGGTGGAGGTGTGCCCGGGATCCAGGGAGCCCAGGCCAGAGCTGCCTGCATGCCTGCCTGCCTTGCTGGATGTCTGTATGCTGCCTTTGTCCAGGTAGGTTTCTCAGGTCCCCTCCACTCCTGTCCTCTCCTGTCCTCTCCTGTCCTCTCCTGCCCTCACCATCCTCTCCCCTCTCCTCTCCTCTGCACTTTGCTTCTCTCCTTTGTCTGTCTTCTCTTCCGGGTGCCCTGCTCAACAGCTCCAGCACTTGTGATGGTTCTCCAGTGACAGCTGTTCGCAACCCCTTCCACCCCCTCCTTGCCCCTGAAGTGACCCAACTCACAGGTCTCCGGCTCACCCCACCCACACCTACACCCCCCAACACATTCCCTGGTTCAGCCCCTCTGCCCTATTCAGCCGAACTCGCCCCTTTGCAACCTACCTATGCATCCTGGTTAGTCTTCACCATTCAAGGAGAGATCTCCTTTTATCCTTAGCTTGGTTCACTGGTGGATGGATGGATGGATGGATGGATGCATGGATGGATGGATGGATGCATGGATGGATGGATGGATGGATGTATAGATTGATGGGTGGATGGATGGATGCATGGACAGGTCAATGGATTGGTTTTGTAGAGGCAGAGTACCATCTAGGGGTACTTGAGACCGCTGGTGTCAGAGCCAGAGTCTATGTCAAATGTAAAACATTAATTCATCAATAACAAAAATGATTAAGTACCTATTAAAATAAATAAATAAATAAATATAAAAACTTGGTTAAAAAGTACATGGCGTCTTTGCCTTTCTGCATATGGTATGCTGTGAGGATCTTAACAAGGAAAGCATTGTCCTGAGTAGCCCCATTGAAGTAGTGGAATATTTCCTTTTTCTTTTTTTACTTTCAATTTTCTTGATTATTTATTGGAATAAATAGACAGGAATTGAGCGGGAAGGGAGGGATAGAGGGTTTGTGACACAGAGAGAGTCACCTTCAGCACTTCTGCACCACTTGTAAAGATTTCCCCCGGCAGGTGGGGACCAGGGTCTTGAAGCCCAGTCCCCCTGCATTGTAACATGAGTGCTTAACTGGGTGTGGCACCACCTGGTACCCTTGATGGGACACTTTTTTTTAGCAATGAAAAGAAATTCTCGTGGCAAGGTAATAAATAAATGAAGAAATAAACAAAAGTGCATTTACATGAACTCTGGAAACACACAGGGACATATACATCTCTGTAACCTGTATTACTTATTCGTTGATTGATTGATTGCCTCAAGGGGTTATTGCCTCAGCTCAGTGCCTGCGCCACGAATAATCCACAGCCCCTGCACTCCTTTTGTTCCCCTTTCGCTGCCCTTGTTGCTTGGTCACTGTGGTGGTTATTGTTGTGGTTGTTGTTGTTGTTTTGACCTTGCATCAGACAGAGAGAAAAGGAGAGAGCAGGGGAAAAACAGAGTGGGAGAGAAAGATAGAGCCCCTAAAGACCTGCTTCACCCCCTGTAAAGCGACTCCCCTGCAGGTGGGGTTCTGGGTGCCAGACCTCAGACCCTTCCACCTGTCCCCTCTTTTCGTGAGTGCCACAAGGCCTTAACCCTCTGACATACCGCCAAACCTCCCGGGATTTACTTTTGAAGGCAATATCACCTGCCTCATTTTGAATCTCATTATCCTGAGGGTCAGTCCTGGAGACAGCGTCATGACATGACACACGGAGATCTCTGGTATCAGACAGCACCTGGAACAGCAGCTGGGGCTCTAGTGCCAGGGCAGGAGCAACTCCCCATCCACCGTCCACGGAGTCCACCTGCCCTCATTTTGGTCCTTTTCCCTCCAAAAAAGATCTTTCCCTTTTTTCACTCAGAAACAAGCAGCAGACAGGTTACCCAGGCAGGGGGAAAAAAATAATTAAAAAGCCTTTTTTTTTTTTTTTTTTTAGGCGTAGCGAATGACCATCTTCTGGGAAGTACAGGTTTTGAACCAGAAAACTCTGTCTGTCTGTGTCCTAGTCCACAGAAAGAGCCACTAGCCCAGCCAGATCTCACACTCAGATGGGGTGTTTTTGCCAGTCAAAAGTCTGCACAGCGCACTAGGGATTGGGCGGCCTGAGACCCAAATGTTACATTGTAGATGGACTGTTTGCAGTGCTTGCTCCCCAGGACATTGGACTTTCTCAACTCCCTCCCCTACAGCATGAAAAAAAAGGTTCTTGACCAACCATAGAGCAAATGGAGTAGGGGCGAGTGGAGCTTGTTGCATGTCTGTGCTGCTCATGCCCAGGTGTCTGTGGGGGGCCGTGGCAGAGGCTGTAAGGGGGCTAGGGGGCAGAAGGAGACTGTTTGAGAGCAGGCTGCAGGCAGGGGAGCCCGTGAGTGTGTGCAGGGCTGTGTGTGTGGGTGTGGTGGCAGGGGGTTAGGGCAGGTCCCCCTGCTGGATGGTGAGATGGCAGCTGGGCTGGCTCTGGGCCCCCAGGGCTGAAGCGCAGAAGCAGGGTGGCAGGAAAGTAGTGCATGGAGGCACACAGTAGATGTTAGTTGGGGAGCTGGGGGACAGAGGGCAAGGGGCAAGGGGGCATCCTTGAGCAGGGGTCTGGAGTAGAGAGTGGGGGGAGCTGGAGGCATGGAAGGTCCCAGGAACCAGGGATTGACAGGAACAGATTCCTGCACCCACCCACTGGATAGAAGCTGCAGCAGCCAGAGCACCAGCCCTGGCTTGCCTAGGCCAATGGCACTGAATGAGTCCCGCTGAGGATGAGGCAGAGAAGGAGGAGGAGGTGGAGGAGGAGGAGGAGGAGGAGGAGGAGGAAGAGGAGAAGGAAGAAGAGGAGGAGGAAGAGGAGTAGGAGGAGGAGTAGGGGCAGGAGGGCAGCTATCAGTAGGCAATGGGATTAATAGAGGCCTCCATTACGGTGGCATGTGTCCAGGCAGGCACCCACCAATCCTCAGGGGCAGCTCAGGGCACCCAGGGACCTGGTGTGGGTATCTGTGGGGCGGGGACTGTCAGTCAGTCAGCAAGACTGTGTGTCAGTGCAAAAGGTGAGACAGGGGCCTGGCGGAACTTGGTCCCCAGCCCTGGGCTGTCAGATGCCAGCCCCATGCCCAGACACACACCAATCTGCCCATAGCCCCTTGGCCCGGCCGACCTGCACCTGCTTTGGCCTGGGGCTCTGGCTCTGGTGGCTGGCCACCAGCCCTCAAGGTCAAGTTCAGGGTGGGGGTCATGGCTGCTGGTCAACTGGATGGGCGGGGTGCCCGTGGCCTTGCAACCACAGGAGCCCTCTGTGATGTCCTAGCCCCTGGCATTCTGTGCTGGCCACACTGGCACTGGGCAGCCCAACTGCCCTGCCACTAGGTCAGCCAGCAGCGCCCAGACGCCTGGGCCCTGGCACAGAGGGACGGAAGGATGGGAAGCCAGTGCTGACCGACAAGGGACCTCAGGGCTGGCAGTCAAGAGAAGACAGGTGGAGGTGTGCCCGGGATCCAGGGAGCCCAGGCCAGAGCTGCCTGCATGCCTGCCTGCCTTGCTGGATGTCTGTATGCTGCCTTTGTCCAGGTAGGTTTCTCAGGTCCCCTCCACTCCTGTCCTCTCCTGTCCTCTCCTGTCCTCTCCTGCCCTCACCATCCTCTCCCCTCTCCTCTCCTCTGCACTTTGCTTCTCTCCTTTGTCTGTCTTCTCTTCCGGGTGCCCTGCTCAACAGCTCCAGCACTTGTGATGGTTCTCCAGTGACAGCTGTTCGCAACCCCTTCCACCCCCTCCTTGCCCCTGAAGTGACCCAACTCACAGGTCTCCGGCTCACCCCACCCACACCTACACCCCCCAACACATTCCCTGGTTCAGCCCCTCTGCCCTATTCAGCCGAACTCGCCCCTTTGCAACCTACCTATGCATCCTGGTTAGTCTTCACCATTCAAGGAGAGATCTCCTTTTATCCTTAGCTTGGTTCACTGGTGGATGGATGGATGGATGGATGGATGCATGGATGGATGCATGGATGGATGGATGGATGGATGTATAGATTGATGGGTGGATGGATGGATGCATGGACAGGTCAATGGATTGGTTTTGTAGAGGCAGAGTACCATCTAGGGGTACTTGAGACCGCTGGTGTCAGAGCCAGAGTCTATGTCAAATGTAAAACATTAATTCATCAATAACAAAAATGATTAAGTACCTATTAAAATAAATAAATAAATAAATATAAAAACTTGGTTAAAAAGTACATGGCGTCTTTGCCTTTCTGCATATGGTATGCTGTGAGGATCTTAACAAGGAAAGCATTGTCCTGAGTAGCCCCATTGAAGTAGTGGAATATTTCCTTTTTCTTTTTTTACTTTCAATTTTCTTGATTATTTATTGGAATAAATAGACAGGAATTGAGCGGGAAGGGAGGGATAGAGGGTTTGTGACACAGAGAGAGTCACCTTCAGCACTTCTGCACCACTTGTAAAGATTTCCCCCGGCAGGTGGGGACCAGGGTCTTGAAGCCCAGTCCCCCTGCATTGTAACATGAGTGCTTAACTGGGTGTGGCACCACCTGGTACCCTTGATGGGACACTTTTTTTTAGCAATGAAAAGAAATTCTCGTGGCAAGGTAATAAATAAATGAAGAAATAAACAAAAGTGCATTTACATGAACTCTGGAAACACACAGGGACATATACATCTCTGTAACCTGTATTACTTATTCGTTGATTGATTGATTGCCTCAAGGGGTTATTGCCTCAGCTCAGTGCCTGCGCCACGAATAATCCACAGCCCCTGCACTCCTTTTGTTCCCCTTTCGCTGCCCTTGTTGCTTGGTCACTGTGGTGGTTATTGTTGTGGTTGTTGTTGTTGTTTTGACCTTGCATCAGACAGAGAGAAAAGGAGAGAGCAGGGGAAAAACAGAGTGGGAGAGAAAGATAGAGCCCCTAAAGACCTGCTTCACCCCCTGTAAAGCGACTCCCCTGCAGGTGGGGTTCTGGGTGCCAGACCTCAGACCCTTCCACCTGTCCCCTCTTTTCGTGAGTGCCACAAGGCCTTAACCCTCTGACATACCGCCAAACCTCCCGGGATTTACTTTTGAAGGCAATATCACCTGCCTCATTTTGAATCTCATTATCCTGAGGGTCAGTCCTGGAGACAGCGTCATGACATGACACACGGAGATCTCTGGTATCAGACAGCACCTGGAACAGCAGCTGGGGCTCTAGTGCCAGGGCAGGAGCAACTCCCCATCCACCGTCCACGGAGTCCACCTGCCCTCATTTTGGTCCTTTTCCCTCCAAAAAAGATCTTTCCCTTTTTTCACTCAGAAACAAGCAGCAGACAGGTTACCCAGGCAGGGGGAAAAAAATAATTAAAAAGCCTTTTTTTTTTTTTTTTTTTAGGCGTAGCGAATGACCATCTTCTGGGAAGTACAGGTTTTGAACCAGAAAACTCTGTCTGTCTGTGTCCTAGTCCACAGAAAGAGCCACTAGCCCAGCCAGATCTCACACTCAGATGGGGTGTTTTTGCCAGTCAAAAGTCTGCACAGCGCACTAGGGATTGGGCGGCCTGAGACCCAAATGTTACATTGTAGATGGACTGTTTGCAGTGCTTGCTCCCCAGGACATTGGACTTTCTCAACTCCCTCCCCTACAGCATGAAAAAAAAGGTTCTTGACCAACCATAGAGCAAATGGAGTAGGGGCGAGTGGAGCTTGTTGCATGTCTGTGCTGCTCATGCCCAGGTGTCTGTGGGGGGCCGTGGCAGAGGCTGTAAGGGGGCTAGGGGGCAGAAGGAGACTGTTTGAGAGCAGGCTGCAGGCAGGGGAGCCCGTGAGTGTGTGCAGGGCTGTGTGTGTGGGTGTGGTGGCAGGGGGTTAGGGCAGGTCCCCCTGCTGGATGGTGAGATGGCAGCTGGGCTGGCTCTGGGCCCCCAGGGCTGAAGCGCAGAAGCAGGGTGGCAGGAAAGTAGTGCATGGAGGCACACAGTAGATGTTAGTTGGGGAGCTGGGGGACAGAGGGCAAGGGGCAAGGGGGCATCCTTGAGCAGGGGTCTGGAGTAGAGAGTGGGGGGAGCTGGAGGCATGGAAGGTCCCAGGAACCAGGGATTGACAGGAACAGATTCCTGCACCCACCCACTGGATAGAAGCTGCAGCAGCCAGAGCACCAGCCCTGGCTTGCCTAGGCCAATGGCACTGAATGAGTCCCGCTGAGGATGAGGCAGAGAAGGAGGAGGAGGTGGAGGAGGAGGAGGAGGAGGAGGAGGAGGAGGAAGAGGAGAAGGAAGAAGAGGAGGAGGAAGAGGAGTAGGAGGAGGAGTAGGGGCAGGAGGGCAGCTATCAGTAGGCAATGGGATTAATAGAGGCCTCCATTACGGTGGCATGTGTCCAGGCAGGCACCCACCAATCCTCAGGGGCAGCTCAGGGCACCCAGGGACCTGGTGTGGGTATCTGTGGGGCGGGGACTGTCAGTCAGTCAGCAAGACTGTGTGTCAGTGCAAAAGGTGAGACAGGGGCCTGGCGGAACTTGGTCCCCAGCCCTGGGCTGTCAGATGCCAGCCCCATGCCCAGACACACACCAATCTGCCCATAGCCCCTTGGCCCGGCCGACCTGCACCTGCTTTGGCCTGGGGCTCTGGCTCTGGTGGCTGGCCACCAGCCCTCAAGGTCAAGTTCAGGGTGGGGGTCATGGCTGCTGGTCAACTGGATGGGCGGGGTGCCCGTGGCCTTGCAACCACAGGAGCCCTCTGTGATGTCCTAGCCCCTGGCATTCTGTGCTGGCCACACTGGCACTGGGCAGCCCAACTGCCCTGCCACTAGGTCAGCCAGCAGCGCCCAGACGCCTGGGCCCTGGCACAGAGGGACGGAAGGATGGGAAGCCAGTGCTGACCGACAAGGGACCTCAGGGCTGGCAGTCAAGAGAAGACAGGTGGAGGTGTGCCCGGGATCCAGGGAGCCCAGGCCAGAGCTGCCTGCATGCCTGCCTGCCTTGCTGGATGTCTGTATGCTGCCTTTGTCCAGGTAGGTTTCTCAGGTCCCCTCCACTCCTGTCCTCTCCTGTCCTCTCCTGTCCTCTCCTGCCCTCACCATCCTCTCCCCTCTCCTCTCCTCTGCACTTTGCTTCTCTCCTTTGTCTGTCTTCTCTTCCGGGTGCCCTGCTCAACAGCTCCAGCACTTGTGATGGTTCTCCAGTGACAGCTGTTCGCAACCCCTTCCACCCCCTCCTTGCCCCTGAAGTGACCCAACTCACAGGTCTCCGGCTCACCCCACCCACACCTACACCCCCCAACACATTCCCTGGTTCAGCCCCTCTGCCCTATTCAGCCGAACTCGCCCCTTTGCAACCTACCTATGCATCCTGGTTAGTCTTCACCATTCAAGGAGAGATCTCCTTTTATCCTTAGCTTGGTTCACTGGTGGATGGATGGATGGATGGATGGATGGATGGATGCATGGATGGATGGATGGATGGATGTATAGATTGATGGGTGGATGGATGGATGCATGGACAGGTCAATGGATTGGTTTTGTAGAGGCAGAGTACCATCTAGGGGTACTTGAGACCGCTGGTGTCAGAGCCAGAGTCTATGTCAAATGTAAAACATTAATTCATCAATAACAAAAATGATTAAGTACCTATTAAAATAAATAAATAAATAAATATAAAAACTTGGTTAAAAAGTACATGGCGTCTTTGCCTTTCTGCATATGGTATGCTGTGAGGATCTTAACAAGGAAAGCATTGTCCTGAGTAGCCCCATTGAAGTAGTGGAATATTTCCTTTTTCTTTTTTTACTTTCAATTTTCTTGATTATTTATTGGAATAAATAGACAGGAATTGAGCGGGAAGGGAGGGATAGAGGGTTTGTGACACAGAGAGAGTCACCTTCAGCACTTCTGCACCACTTGTAAAGATTTCCCCCGGCAGGTGGGGACCAGGGTCTTGAAGCCCAGTCCCCCTGCATTGTAACATGAGTGCTTAACTGGGTGTGGCACCACCTGGTACCCTTGATGGGACACTTTTTTTTAGCAATGAAAAGAAATTCTCGTGGCAAGGTAATAAATAAATGAAGAAATAAACAAAAGTGCATTTACATGAACTCTGGAAACACACAGGGACATATACATCTCTGTAACCTGTATTACTTATTCGTTGATTGATTGATTGCCTCAAGGGGTTATTGCCTCAGCTCAGTGCCTGCGCCACGAATAATCCACAGCCCCTGCACTCCTTTTGTTCCCCTTTCGCTGCCCTTGTTGCTTGGTCACTGTGGTGGTTATTGTTGTGGTTGTTGTTGTTGTTTTGACCTTGCATCAGACAGAGAGAAAAGGAGAGAGCAGGGGAAAAACAGAGTGGGAGAGAAAGATAGAGCCCCTAAAGACCTGCTTCACCCCCTGTAAAGCGACTCCCCTGCAGGTGGGGTTCTGGGTGCCAGACCTCAGACCCTTCCACCTGTCCCCTCTTTTCGTGAGTGCCACAAGGCCTTAACCCTCTGACATACCGCCAAACCTCCCGGGATTTACTTTTGAAGGCAATATCACCTGCCTCATTTTGAATCTCATTATCCTGAGGGTCAGTCCTGGAGACAGCGTCATGACATGACACACGGAGATCTCTGGTATCAGACAGCACCTGGAACAGCAGCTGGGGCTCTAGTGCCAGGGCAGGAGCAACTCCCCATCCACCGTCCACGGAGTCCACCTGCCCTCATTTTGGTCCTTTTCCCTCCAAAAAAGATCTTTCCCTTTTTTCACTCAGAAACAAGCAGCAGACAGGTTACCCAGGCAGGGGGAAAAAAATAATTAAAAAGCCTTTTTTTTTTTTTTTTTTTAGGCGTAGCGAATGACCATCTTCTGGGAAGTACAGGTTTTGAACCAGAAAACTCTGTCTGTCTGTGTCCTAGTCCACAGAAAGAGCCACTAGCCCAGCCAGATCTCACACTCAGATGGGGTGTTTTTGCCAGTCAAAAGTCTGCACAGCGCACTAGGGATTGGGCGGCCTGAGACCCAAATGTTACATTGTAGATGGACTGTTTGCAGTGCTTGCTCCCCAGGACATTGGACTTTCTCAACTCCCTCCCCTACAGCATGAAAAAAAAGGTTCTTGACCAACCATAGAGCAAATGGAGTAGGGGCGAGTGGAGCTTGTTGCATGTCTGTGCTGCTCATGCCCAGGTGTCTGTGGGGGGCCGTGGCAGAGGCTGTAAGGGGGCTAGGGGGCAGAAGGAGACTGTTTGAGAGCAGGCTGCAGGCAGGGGAGCCCGTGAGTGTGTGCAGGGCTGTGTGTGTGGGTGTGGTGGCAGGGGGTTAGGGCAGGTCCCCCTGCTGGATGGTGAGATGGCAGCTGGGATGGCTCTGGGCCCCCAGGGCTGAAGCGCAGAAGCAGGGTGGCAGGAAAGTAGTGCATGGAGGCACACAGTAGATGTTAGTTGGGGAGCTGGGGGACAGAGGGCAAGGGGCAAGGGGGCATCCTTGAGCAGGGGTCTGGAGTAGAGAGTGGGGGGAGCTGGAGGCATGGAAGGTCCCAGGAACCAGGGATTGACAGGAACAGATTCCTGCACCCACCCACTGGATAGAAGCTGCAGCAGCCAGAGCACCAGCCCTGGCTTGCCTAGGCCAATGGCACTGAATGAGTCCCGCTGAGGATGAGGCAGAGAAGGAGGAGGAGGTGGAGGAGGAGGAGGAGGAGGAGGAGGAGGAGGAAGAGGAGAAGGAAGAAGAGGAGGAGGAAGAGGAGTAGGAGGAGGAGTAGGGGCAGGAGGGCAGCTATCAGTAGGCAATGGGATTAATAGAGGCCTCCATTACGGTGGCATGTGTCCAGGCAGGCACCCACCAATCCTCAGGGGCAGCTCAGGGCACCCAGGGACCTGGTGTGGGTATCTGTGGGGCGGGGACTGTCAGTCAGTCAGCAAGACTGTGTGTCAGTGCAAAAGGTGAGACAGGGGCCTGGCGGAACTTGGTCCCCAGCCCTGGGCTGTCAGATGCCAGCCCCATGCCCAGACACACACCAATCTGCCCATAGCCCCTTGGCCCGGCCGACCTGCACCTGCTTTGGCCTGGGGCTCTGGCTCTGGTGGCTGGCCACCAGCCCTCAAGGTCAAGTTCAGGGTGGGGGTCATGGCTGCTGGTCAACTGGATGGGCGGGGTGCCCGTGGCCTTGCAACCACAGGAGCCCTCTGTGATGTCCTAGCCCCTGGCATTCTGTGCTGGCCACACTGGCACTGGGCAGCCCAACTGCCCTGCCACTAGGTCAGCCAGCAGCGCCCAGACGCCTGGGCCCTGGCACAGAGGGACGGAAGGATGGGAAGCCAGTGCTGACCGACAAGGGACCTCAGGGCTGGCAGTCAAGAGAAGACAGGTGGAGGTGTGCCCGGGATCCAGGGAGCCCAGGCCAGAGCTGCCTGCATGCCTGCCTGCCTTGCTGGATGTCTGTATGCTGCCTTTGTCCAGGTAGGTTTCTCAGGTCCCCTCCACTCCTGTCCTCTCCTGTCCTCTCCTGTCCTCTCCTGCCCTCACCATCCTCTCCCCTCTCCTCTCCTCTGCACTTTGCTTCTCTCCTTTGTCTGTCTTCTCTTCCGGGTGCCCTGCTCAACAGCTCCAGCACTTGTGATGGTTCTCCAGTGACAGCTGTTCGCAACCCCTTCCACCCCCTCCTTGCCCCTGAAGTGACCCAACTCACAGGTCTCCGGCTCACCCCACCCACACCTACACCCCCCAACACATTCCCTGGTTCAGCCCCTCTGCCCTATTCAGCCGAACTCGCCCCTTTGCAACCTACCTATGCATCCTGGTTAGTCTTCACCATTCAAGGAGAGATCTCCTTTTATCCTTAGCTTGGTTCACTGGTGGATGGATGGATGGATGGATGGATGGATGGATGGATGCATGGATGGATGGATGGATGGATGTATAGATTGATGGGTGGATGGATGGATGCATGGACAGGTCAATGGATTGGTTTTGTAGAGGCAGAGTACCATCTAGGGGTACTTGAGACCGCTGGTGTCAGAGCCAGAGTCTATGTCAAATGTAAAACATTAATTCATCAATAACAAAAATGATTAAGTACCTATTAAAATAAATAAATAAATAAATATAAAAACTTGGTTAAAAAGTACATGGCGTCTTTGCCTTTCTGCATATGGTATGCTGTGAGGATCTTAACAAGGAAAGCATTGTCCTGAGTAGCCCCATTGAAGTAGTGGAATATTTCCTTTTTCTTTTTTTACTTTCAATTTTCTTGATTATTTATTGGAATAAATAGACAGGAATTGAGCGGGAAGGGAGGGATAGAGGGTTTGTGACACAGAGAGAGTCACCTTCAGCACTTCTGCACCACTTGTAAAGATTTCCCCCGGCAGGTGGGGACCAGGGTCTTGAAGCCCAGTCCCCCTGCATTGTAACATGAGTGCTTAACTGGGTGTGGCACCACCTGGTACCCTTGATGGGACACTTTTTTTTAGCAATGAAAAGAAATTCTCGTGGCAAGGTAATAAATAAATGAAGAAATAAACAAAAGTGCATTTACATGAACTCTGGAAACACACAGGGACATATACATCTCTGTAACCTGTATTACTTATTCGTTGATTGATTGATTGCCTCAAGGGGTTATTGCCTCAGCTCAGTGCCTGCGCCACGAATAATCCACAGCCCCTGCACTCCTTTTGTTCCCCTTTCGCTGCCCTTGTTGCTTGGTCACTGTGGTGGTTATTGTTGTGGTTGTTGTTGTTGTTTTGACCTTGCATCAGACAGAGAGAAAAGGAGAGAGCAGGGGAAAAACAGAGTGGGAGAGAAAGATAGAGCCCCTAAAGACCTGCTTCACCCCCTGTAAAGCGACTCCCCTGCAGGTGGGGTTCTGGGTGCCAGACCTCAGACCCTTCCACCTGTCCCCTCTTTTCGTGAGTGCCACAAGGCCTTAACCCTCTGACATACCGCCAAACCTCCCGGGATTTACTTTTGAAGGCAATATCACCTGCCTCATTTTGAATCTCATTATCCTGAGGGTCAGTCCTGGAGACAGCGTCATGACATGACACACGGAGATCTCTGGTATCAGACAGCACCTGGAACAGCAGCTGGGGCTCTAGTGCCAGGGCAGGAGCAACTCCCCATCCACCGTCCACGGAGTCCACCTGCCCTCATTTTGGTCCTTTTCCCTCCAAAAAAGATCTTTCCCTTTTTTCACTCAGAAACAAGCAGCAGACAGGTTACCCAGGCAGGGGGAAAAAAATAATTAAAAAGCCTTTTTTTTTTTTTTTTTTAGGCGTAGCGAATGACCATCTTCTGGGAAGTACAGGTTTTGAACCAGAAAACTCTGTCTGTCTGTGTCCTAGTCCACAGAAAGAGCCACTAGCCCAGCCAGATCTCACACTCAGATGGGGTGTTTTTGCCAGTCAAAAGTCTGCACAGCGCACTAGGGATTGGGCGGCCTGAGACCCAAATGTTACATTGTAGATGGACTGTTTGCATTGCTTGCTCCCCAGGACATTGGACTTTCTCAACTCCCTCCCCTACAGCATGAAAAAAAAGGTTCTTGACCAACCATAGAGCAAATGGAGTAGGGGCGAGTGGAGCTTGTTGCATGTCTGTGCTGCTCATGCCCAGGTGTCTGTGGGGGGCCGTGGCAGAGGCTGTAAGGGGGCTAGGGGGCAGAAGGAGACTGTTTGAGAGCAGGCTGCAGGCAGGGGAGCCCGTGAGTGTGTGCAGGGCTGTGTGTGTGGGTGTGGTGGCAGGGGGTTAGGGCAGGTCCCCCTGCTGGATGGTGAGATGGCAGCTGGGCTGGCTCTGGGCCCCCAGGGCTGAAGCGCAGAAGCAGGGTGGCAGGAAAGTAGTGCATGGAGGCACACAGTAGATGTTAGTTGGGGAGCTGGGGGACAGAGGGCAAGGGGCAAGGGGGCATCCTTGAGCAGGGGTCTGGAGTAGAGAGTGGGGGGAGCTGGAGGCATGGAAGGTCCCAGGAACCAGGGATTGACAGGAACAGATTCCTGCACCCACCCACTGGATAGAAGCTGCAGCAGCCAGAGCACCAGCCCTGGCTTGCCTAGGCCAATGGCACTGAATGAGTCCCGCTGAGGATGAGGCAGAGAAGGAGGAGGAGGTGGAGGAGGAGGAGGAGGAGGAGGAGGAGGAAGAGGAGAAGGAAGAAGAGGAGGAGGAAGAGGAGTAGGAGGAGGAGTAGGGGCAGGAGGGCAGCTATCAGTAGGCAATGGGATTAATAGAGGCCTCCATTACGGTGGCATGTGTCCAGGCAGGCACCCACCAATCCTCAGGGGCAGCTCAGGGCACCCAGGGACCTGGTGTGGGTATCTGTGGGGCGGGGACTGTCAGTCAGTCAGCAAGACTGTGTGTCAGTGCAAAAGGTGAGACAGGGGCCTGGCGGAACTTGGTCCCCAGCCCTGGGCTGTCAGATGCCAGCCCCATGCCCAGACACACACCAATCTGCCCATAGCCCCTTGGCCCGGCCGACCTGCACCTGCTTTGGCCTGGGGCTCTGGCTCTGGTGGCTGGCCACCAGCCCTCAAGGTCAAGTTCAGGGTGGGGGTCATGGCTGCTGGTCAACTGGATGGGCGGGGTGCCCGTGGCCTTGCAACCACAGGAGCCCTCTGTGATGTCCTAGCCCCTGGCATTCTGTGCTGGCCACACTGGCACTGGGCAGCCCAACTGCCCTGCCACTAGGTCAGCCAGCAGCGCCCAGACGCCTGGGCCCTGGCACAGAGGGACGGAAGGATGGGAAGCCAGTGCTGACCGACAAGGGACCTCAGGGCTGGCAGTCAAGAGAAGACAGGTGGAGGTGTGCCCGGGATCCAGGGAGCCCAGGCCAGAGCTGCCTGCATGCCTGCCTGCCTTGCTGGATGTCTGTATGCTGCCTTTGTCCAGGTAGGTTTCTCAGGTCCCCTCCACTCCTGTCCTCTCCTGTCCTCTCCTGTCCTCTCCTGCCCTCACCATCCTCTCCCCTCTCCTCTCCTCTGCACTTTGCTTCTCTCCTTTGTCTGTCTTCTCTTCCGGGTGCCCTGCTCAACAGCTCCAGCACTTGTGATGGTTCTCCAGTGACAGCTGTTCGCAACCCCTTCCACCCCCTCCTTGCCCCTGAAGTGACCCAACTCACAGGTCTCCGGCTCACCCCACCCACACCTACACCCCCCAACACATTCCCTGGTTCAGCCCCTCTGCCCTATTCAGCCGAACTCGCCCCTTTGCAACCTACCTATGCATCCTGGTTAGTCTTCACCATTCAAGGAGAGATCTCCTTTTATCCTTAGCTTGGTTCACTGGTGGATGGATGGATGGATGGATGGATGGATGGATGGATGGATGGATGTATAGATTGATGGGTGGATGGATGGATGCATGGACAGGTCAATGGATTGGTTTTGTAGAGGCAGAGTACCATCTAGGGGTACTTGAGACCGCTGGTGTCAGAGCCAGAGTCTATGTCAAATGTAAAACATTAATTCATCAATAACAAAAATGATTAAGTACCTATTAAAATAAATAAATAAATAAATATAAAAACTTGGTTAAAAAGTACATGGCGTCTTTGCCTTTCTGCATATGGTATGCTGTGAGGATCTTAACAAGGAAAGCATTGTCCTGAGTAGCCCCATTGAAGTAGTGGAATATTTCCTTTTTCTTTTTTTACTTTCAATTTTCTTGATTATTTATTGGAATAAATAGACAGGAATTGAGCGGGAAGGGAGGGATAGAGGGTTTGTGACACAGAGAGAGTCACCTTCAGCACTTCTGCACCACTTGTAAAGATTTCCCCCGGCAGGTGGGGACCAGGGTCTTGAAGCCCAGTCCCCCTGCATTGTAACATGAGTGCTTAACTGGGTGTGGCACCACCTGGTACCCTTGATGGGACACTTTTTTTTAGCAATGAAAAGAAATTCTCGTGGCAAGGTAATAAATAAATGAAGAAATAAACAAAAGTGCATTTACATGAACTCTGGAAACACACAGGGACATATACATCTCTGTAACCTGTATTACTTATTCGTTGATTGATTGATTGCCTCAAGGGGTTATTGCCTCAGCTCAGTGCCTGCGCCACGAATAATCCACAGCCCCTGCACTCCTTTTGTTCCCCTTTCGCTGCCCTTGTTGCTTGGTCACTGTGGTGGTTATTGTTGTGGTTGTTGTTGTTGTTTTGACCTTGCATCAGACAGAGAGAAAAGGAGAGAGCAGGGGAAAAACAGAGTGGGAGAGAAAGATAGAGCCCCTAAAGACCTGCTTCACCCCCTGTAAAGCGACTCCCCTGCAGGTGGGGTTCTGGGTGCCAGACCTCAGACCCTTCCACCTGTCCCCTCTTTTCGTGAGTGCCACAAGGCCTTAACCCTCTGACATACCGCCAAACCTCCCGGGATTTACTTTTGAAGGCAATATCACCTGCCTCATTTTGAATCTCATTATCCTGAGGGTCAGTCCTGGAGACAGCGTCATGACATGACACACGGAGATCTCTGGTATCAGACAGCACCTGGAACAGCAGCTGGGGCTCTAGTGCCAGGGCAGGAGCAACTCCCCATCCACCGTCCACGGAGTCCACCTGCCCTCATTTTGGTCCTTTTCCCTCCAAAAAAGATCTTTCCCTTTTTTCACTCAGAAACAAGCAGCAGACAGGTTACCCAGGCAGGGGGAAAAAAATAATTAAAAAGCCTTTTTTTTTTTTTTTTTTTTTTAGGCGTAGCGAATGACCATCTTCTGGGAAGTACAGGTTTTGAACCAGAAAACTCTGTCTGTCTGTGTCCTAGTCCACAGAAAGAGCCACTAGCCCAGCCAGATCTCACACTCAGATGGGGTGTTTTTGCCAGTCAAAAGTCTGCACAGCGCACTAGGGATTGGGCGGCCTGAGACCCAAATGTTACATTGTAGATGGACTGTTTGCAGTGCTTGCTCCCCAGGACATTGGACTTTCTCAACTCCCTCCCCTACAGCATGAAAAAAAAGGTTCTTGAACAACCATAGAGCAAATGGAGTAGGGGCGAGTGGAGCTTGTTGCATGTCTGTGCTGCTCATGCCCAGGTGTCTGTGGGGGGCCGTGGCAGAGGCTGTAAGGGGGCTAGGGGGCAGAAGGAGACTGTTTGAGAGCAGGCTGCAGGCAGGGGAGCCCGTGAGTGTGTGCAGGGCTGTGTGTGTGGGTGTGGTGGCAGGGGGTTAGGGCAGGTCCCCCTGCTGGATGGTGAGATGGCAGCTGGGCTGGCTCTGGGCCCCCAGGGCTGAAGCGCAGAAGCAGGGTGGCAGGAAAGTAGTGCATCGAGGCACACAGTAGATGTTAGTTGGGGAGCTGGGGGACAGAGGGCAAGGGGCAAGGGGGCATCCTTGAGCAGGGGTCTGGAGTAGAGAGTGGGGGGAGCTGGAGGCATGGAAGGTCCCAGGAACCAGGGATTGACAGGAACAGATTCCTGCACCCACCCACTGGATAGAAGCTGCAGCAGCCAGAGCACCAGCCCTGGCTTGCCTAGGCCAATGGCACTGAATGAGTCCCGCTGAGGATGAGGCAGAGAAGGAGGAGGAGGTGGAGGAGGAGGAGGAGGAGGAGGAGGAGGAGGAGGAAGAGGAGAAGGAAGAAGAGGAGGAGGAAGAGGAGTAGGAGGAGGAGTAGGGGCAGGAGGGCAGCTATCAGTAGGCAATGGGATTAATAGAGGCCTCCATTACGGTGGCATGTGTCCAGGCAGGCACCCACCAATCCTCAGGGGCAGCTCAGGGCACCCAGGGATCTGGTGTGGGTATCTGTGGGGCGGGGACTGTCAGTCAGTCAGCAAGACTGTGTGTCAGTGCAAAAGGTGAGACAGGGGCCTGGCGGAACTTGGTCCCCAGCCCTGGGCTGTCAGATGCCAGCCCCATGCCCAGACACACACCAATCTGCCCATAGCCCCTTGGCCCGGCCGACCTGCACCTGCTTTAGCCTGGGGCTCTGGCTCTGGTGGCTGGC
Organism: Erinaceus europaeus; assembly: GCF_950295315.1. Taxonomy (NCBI): domain Eukaryota; kingdom Metazoa; phylum Chordata; class Mammalia; order Eulipotyphla; family Erinaceidae; genus Erinaceus; species Erinaceus europaeus. The sequence continues at coordinate 700,327 of NW_026647133.1, read as the reverse complement.
CACCAGCCCTCAAGGTCAAGTTCAGGGTGGGGGTCATGGCTGCTGGTCAACTGGATGGGCGGGGTCCCCGTGGCCTTGCAACCACAGGAGCCCTCTGTGATGTCCTAGCCCCTGGCATTCTGTGCTGGCCACACTGGCACTGGGCAGCCCAACTGCCCTGCCACTAGGTCAGCCAGCAGCGCCCAGATGCCTGGGCCCTGGCACAGAGGGACGGAAGGATGGGAAGCCAGTGCTGACCGACAAGGGACCTCAGGGCTGGCAGTCAAGAGAAGACAGGTGGAGGTGTGCCCGGGATCCAGGGAGCCCAGGCCAGAGCTGCCTGCATGCCTGCCTGCCTTGCTGGATGTCTGTATGCTGCCTTTGTCCAGGTAGGTTTCTCAGGTCCCCTCCACTCCTGTCCTCTCCTGTCCTCTCCTGTCCTCTCCTGCCCTCACCATCCTCTCCCCTCTCCTCTCCTCTGCACTTTGCTTCTCTCCTTTGTCTGTCTTCTCTTCCGGGTGCCCTGCTCAACAGCTCCAGCACTTGTGATGGTTCTCCAGTGACAGCTGTTCGCAACCCCTTCCACCCCTCCTTGCCCCTGAAGTGACCCAACTCACAGGTCTCCGGCTCACCCCACCCAAACCTACACCCCCCAACACATTCCCTGGTTCAGCCCCTCTGCCCTATTCAGCCGAACTCGCCCCTTTGCAACCTACCTATGCATCCTGGTTAGTCTTCACCATTCAAGGAGAGATCTCCTTTTATCCTTAGCTTGGTTCACTGGTGGATGGATGGATGGATGGATGGATGGATGGATGGATGCATGGATGGATGCATGGATGGATGGATGGATGGATGTATAGATTGATGGGTGGATGGATGGATGCATGGACAGGTCAATGGATTGGTTTTGTAGAGGCAGAGTACCATCTAGGGGTACTTGAGACCGCTGGTGTCAGAGCCAGAGTCTATGTCAAATGTAAAACATTAATTCATCAATAACAAAAATGATTAAGTACCTATTAAAATAAATAAATAAATAAATATAAAAACTTGGTTAAAAAGTACATGGCGTCTTTGCCTTTCTGCATATGGTATGCTGTGAGGATCTTAACAAGGAAAGCATTGTCCTGAGTAGCCCCATTGAAGTAGTGGAATATTTCCTTTTTCTTTTTTTACTTTCAATTTTCTTGATTATTTATTGGAATAAATAGACAGGAATTGAGAGGGAAGGGAGGGATAGAGGGTTTGTGACACAGAGAGAGTCACCTTCAGCACTTCTGCACCACTTGTAAAGATTTCCCCCGGCAGGTGGGGACCAGGGTCTTGAAGCCCAGTCCCCCTGCATTGTAACATGAGTGCTTAACTGGGTGTGGCACCACCTGGTACCCTTGATGGGACACTTTTTTTTAGCAATGAAAAGAAATTCTCGTGGCAAGGTAATAAATAAATGAAGAAATAAACAAAAGTGCATTTACATGAACTCTGGAAACACACAGGGACATATACATCTCTGTAACCTGTATTACTTATTCGTTGATTGATTGATTGCCTCAAGGGGTTATTGCCTCAGCTCAGTGCCTGCGCCACGAATAATCCACAGCCCCTGCACTCCTTTTGTTCCCCTTTCGCTGCCCTTGTTGCTTGGTCACTGTGGTGGTTATTGTTGTGGTTGTTGTTGTTGTTTTGACCTTGCATCAGACAGAGAGAAAAGGAGAGAGCAGGGGAAAAACAGAGTGGGAGAGAAAGATAGAGCCCCTAAAGACCTGCTTCACCCCCTGTAAAGCGACTCCCCTGCAGGTGGGGTTCTGGGTGCCAGACCTCAGACCCTTCCACCTGTCCCCTCTTTTCGTGAGTGCCACAAGGCCTTAACCCTCTGACATACCGCCAAACCTCCCGGGATTTACTTTTGAAGTCAATATCACCTGCCTCATTTTGAATCTCATTATCCTGAGGGTCAGTCCTGGAGACAGCGTCATGACATGACACACGGAGATCTCTGGAATCAGACAGCACCTGGAACAGCAGCTGGGGCTCTAGTGCCAGGGCAGGAGCAACTCCCCATCAACCGTCCACGGAGTCCACCTGCCCTCATTTTGGTCCTTTTCCCTCCAAAAAAGATCTTTCCCTTTTTTCACTCAGAAACAAGCAGCAGACAGGTTACCCAGGCAGGGGGAAAAAAATAATTAAAAAGCCTTTTTTTTTTTTTTTTTTTTTAGGCGTAGCGAATGACCATCTTCTGGGAAGTACAGGTTTTGAACCAGAAAACTCTGTCTGTCTGTGTCCTAGTCCACAGAAAGAGCCACTAGCCCAGCCAGATCTCACACTCAGATGGGGTGTTTTTGCCAGTCAAAAGTCTGCACAGCGCACTAGGGATTGGGCAGCCTGAGACCCAAATGTTACATTGTAGATGGACTGTTTGCAGTGCTTGCTCCCCAGGACATTGGACTTTCTCAACTCCCTCCCCTACAGCATGAAAAAAAAGGTTCTTGACCAACCATAGAGCAAATGGAGTAGGGGCGAGTGGAGCTTGTTGCATGTCTGTGCTGCTCATGCCCAGGTGTCTGTGGGGGGCCGTGGCAGAGGCTGTAAGGGGGCTAGGGGGCAGAAGGAGACTGTTTGAGAGCAGGCTGCAGGCAGGGGAGCCCGTGAGTGTGTGCAGGGCTGTGTGTGTGGGTGTGGTGGCAGGGGGTTAGGGCAGGTCCCCCTGCTGGATGGTGAGATGGCAGCTGGGCTGGCTCTGGGCCCCCAGGGCTGAAGCGCAGAAGCAGGGTGGCAGGAAAGTAGTGCATGGAGGCACACAGTAGATGTTAGTTGGGGAGCTGGGGGACAGAGGGCAAGGGGCAAGGGGGCATCCTTGAGCAGGGGTCTGGAGTAGAGAGTGGGGGGAGCTGGAGGCATGGAAGGTCCCAGGAACCAGGGATTGACATGAACAGATTCCTGCACCCACCCACTGGATAGTAGCTGCAGCAGCCAGAGCACCAGCCCTGGCTTGCCTAGGCCAATGGCACTGAATGAGTCCCGCTGAGGATGAGGCAGAGAAGGAGGAGGAGGTGGAGGAGGAGGAGGAGGAGGAGGAGGAGGAGGAAGAGGAGAAGGAAGAAGAGGAGGAGGAAGAGGAGTAGGAGGAGGAGTAGGGGCAGGAGGGCAGCTATCAGTAGGCAATGGGATTAATAGAGGCCTCCATTACGGTGGCATGTGTCCAGGCAGGCACCCACCAATCCTCAGGGGCAGCTCAGGGCACCCAGGGACCTGGTGTGGGTATCTGTGGGGCGGGGACTGTCAGTCAGTCAGCAAGACTGTGTGTCAGTGCAAAAGGTGAGACAGGGGCCTGGCGGAACTTGGTCCCCAGCCCTGGGCTGTCAGATGCCAGCCCCATGCCCAGACACACACCAATCTGCCCATAGCCCCTTGGCCCGGCCGACCTGCACCTGCTTTGGCCTGGGGCTCTGGCTCTGGTGGCTGGCCACCAGCCCTCAAGGTCAAGTTCAGGGTGGGGATCATGGCTGCTGGTCAACTGGATGGGCGGGGTCCCCGTGGCCTTGCAACCACAGGAGCCCTCTGTGATGTCCTAGCCCCTGGCATTCTGTGCTGGCCACACTGGCACTGGGCAGCCCAACTGCCCTGCCACTAGGTCAGCCAGCAGCGCCCAGACGCCTGGGCCCTGGCACAGAGGGACGGAAGGATGGGAAGCCAGTGCTGACCGACAAGGGACCTCAGGGCTGGCAGTCAAGAGAAGACAGGTGGAGGTGTGCCCGGGATCCAGGGAGCCCAGGCCAGAGCTGCCTGCATGCCTGCCTGCCTTGCTGGATGTCTGTATGCTGCCTTTGTCCAGGTAGGTTTCTCAGGTCCCCTCCACTCCTGTCCTCTCCTGTCCTCTCCTGTCCTCTCCTGCCCTCACCATCCTCTCCCCTCTCCTCTCCTCTGCACTTTGCTTCTCTCCTTTGTCTGTCTTCTCTTCCGGGTGCCCTGCTCAACAGCTCCAGCACTTGTGATGGTTCTCCAGTGACAGCTGTTCGCAACCCCTTCCACCCCCTCCTTGCCCCTGAAGTGACCCAACTCACAGGTCTCCGGCTCACCCCACCCACACCTACACCCCCCAACACATTCCCTGGTTCAGCCCCTCTGCCCTATTCAGCCGAACTCGCCCCTTTGCAACCTACCTATGCATCCTGGTTAGTCTTCACCATTCAAGGAGAGATCTCCTTTTATCCTTAGCTTGGTTCACTGGTGGATGGATGGATGGATGGATGGATGCATGGATGGATGGATGGATGCATGGATGGATGGATGGATGGATGTATAGATTGATGGGTGGATGGATGGATGCATGGACAGGTCAATGGATTGGTTTTGTAGAGGCAGAGTACCATCTAGGGGTACTTGAGACCGCTGGTGTCAGAGCCAGAGTCTATGTCAAATGTAAAACATTAATTCATCAATAACAAAAATGATTAAGTACCTATTAAAATAAATAAATAAATAAATATAAAAACTTGGTTAAAAAGTACATGGCGTCTTTGCCTTTCTGCATATGGTATGCTGTGAGGATCTTAACAAGGAAAGCATTGTCCTGAGTAGCCCCATTGAAGTAGTGGAATATTTCCTTTTTCTTTTTTTACTTTCAATTTTCTTGATTATTTATTGGAATAAATAGACAGGAATTGAGAGGGAAGGGAGGGATAGAGGGTTTGTGACACAGAGAGAGTCACCTTCAGCACTTCTGCACCACTTGTAAAGATTTCCCCCGGCAGGTGGGGACCAGGGTCTTGAAGCCCAGTCCCCCTGCATTGTAACATGAGTGCTTAACTGGGTGTGGCACCACCTGGTACCCTTGATGGGACACTTTTTTTTAGCAATGAAAAGAAATTCTCGTGGCAAGGTAATAAATAAATGAAGAAATAAACAAAAGTGCATTTACATGAACTCTGGAAACACACAGGGACATATACATCTCTGTAACCTGTATTACTTATTCGTTGATTGATTGATTGCCTCAAGGGGTTATTGCCTCAGCTCAGTGCCTGCGCCACGAATAATCCACAGCCCCTGCACTCCTTTTGTTCCCCTTTCGCTGCCCTTGTTGCTTGGTCACTGTGGTGGTTATTGTTGTGGTTGTTGTTGTTGTTTTGACCTTGCATCAGACAGAGAGAAAAGGAGAGAGCAGGGGAAAAACAGAGTGGGAGAGAAAGATAGAGCCCCTAAAGACCTGCTTCACCCCCTGTAAAGCGACTCCCCTGCAGGTGGGGTTCTGGGTGCCAGACCTCAGACCCTTCCACCTGTCCCCTCTTTTCGTGAGTGCCACAAGGCCTTAACCCTCTGACATACCGCCAAACCTCCCGGGATTTACTTTTGAAGGCAATATCACCTGCCTCATTTTGAATCTCATTATCCTGAGGGTCAGTCCTGGAGACAGCGTCATGACATGACACACGGAGATCTCTGGTATCAGACAGCACCTGGAACAGCAGCTGGGGCTCTAGTGCCAGGGCAGGAGCAACTCCCCATCCACCGTCCACGGAGTCCACCTGCCCTCATTTTGGTCCTTTTCCCTCCAAAAAAGATCTTTCCCTTTTTTCACTCAGAAACAAGCAGCAGACAGGTTACCCAGGCAGGGGGAAAAAAATAATTAAAAAGCCTTTTTTTTTTTTTTTTTTTAGGCGTAGCGAATGACCATCTTCTGGGAAGTACAGGTTTTGAACCAGAAAACTCTGTCTGTCTGTGTCCTAGTCCACAGAAAGAGCCACTAGCCCAGCCAGATCTCACACTCAGATGGGGTGTTTTTGCCAGTCAAAAGTCTGCACAGCGCACTAGGGATTGGGCGGCCTGAGACCCAAATGTTACATTGTAGATGGACTGTTTGCAGTGCTTGCTCCCCAGGACATTGGACTTTCTCAACTCCCTCCCCTACAGCATGAAAAAAAAGGTTCTTGACCAACCATAGAGCAAATGGAGTAGGGGCGAGTGGAGCTTGTTGCATGTCTGTGCTGCTCATGCCCAGGTGTCTGTGGGGGGCCGTGGCAGAGGCTGTAAGGGGGCTAGGGGGCAGAAGGAGACTGTTTGAGAGCAGGCTGCAGGCAGGGGAGCCCGTGAGTGTGTGCAGGGCTGTGTGTGTGGGTGTGGTGGCAGGGGGTTAGGGCAGGTCCCCCTGCTGGATGGTGAGATGGCAGCTGGGCTGGCTCTGGGCCCCCAGGGCTGAAGCGCAGAAGCAGGGTGGCAGGAAAGTAGTGCATGGAGGCACACAGTAGATGTTAGTTGGGGAGCTGGGGGACAGAGGGCAAGGGGCAAGGGGGCATCCTTGAGCAGGGGTCTGGAGTAGAGAGTGGGGGGAGCTGGAGGCATGGAAGGTCCCAGGAACCAGGGATTGACAGGAACAGATTCCTGCACCCACCCACTGGATAGTAGCTGCAGCAGCCAGAGCACCAGCCCTGGCTTGCCTAGGCCAATGGCACTGAATGAGTCCCGCTGAGGATGAGGCAGAGAAGGAGGAGGAGGTGGAGGAGGAGGAGGAGGAGGAGGAGGAGGAGGAGGAGGAGGAGGAAGAGGAGAAGGAAGAAGAGGAGGAGGAAGAGGAGTAGGAGGAGGAGTAGGGGCAGGAGGGCAGCTATCAGTAGGCAATGGGATTAATAGAGGCCTCCATTACGGTGGCATGTGTCCAGGCAGGCACCCACCAATCCTCAGGGGCAGCTCAGGGCACCCAGGGACCTGGTGTGGGTATCTGTGGGGCGGGGACTGTCAGTCAGTCAGCAAGACTGTGTGTCAGTGCAAAAGGTGAGACAGGGGCCTGGCGGAACTTGGTCCCCAGCCCTGGGCTGTCAGATGCCAGCCCCATGCCCAGACACACACCAATCTGCCCATAGCCCCTTGGCCCGGCCGACCTGCACCTGCTTTGGCCTGGGGCTCTGGCTCTGGTGGCTGGCCACCAGCCCTCAAGGTCAAGTTCAGGGTGGGGGTCATGGCTGCTGGTCAACTGGATGGGCGGGGTCCCCGTGGCCTTGCAACCACAGGATCCCTCTGTGATGTCCTAGCCCCTGGCATTCTGTGCTGGCCACACTGGCACTGGGCAGCCCAACTGCCCTGCCACTAGGTCAGCCAGCAGCGCCCAGACGCCTGGGCCCTGGCACAGAGGGACGGAAGGATGGGAAGCCAGTGCTGACCGACAAGGGACCTCAGGGCTGGCAGTCAAGAGAAGACAGGTGGAGGTGTGCCCGGGATCCAGGGAGCCCAGGCCAGAGCTGCCTGCATGCCTGCCTGCCTTGCTGGATGTCTGTATGCTGCCTTTGTCCAGGTAGGTTTCTCAGGTCCCCTCCACTCCTGTCCTCTCCTGTCCTCTCCTGTCCTCTCCTGCCCTCACCATCCTCTCCCCTCTCCTCTCCTCTGCACTTTGCTTCTCTCCTTTGTCTGTCTTCTCTTCCGGGTGCCCTGCTCAACAGCTCCAGCACTTGTGATGGTTCTCCAGTGACAGCTGTTCGCAACCCCTTCCACCCCCTCCTTGCCCCTGAAGTGACCCAACTCACAGGTCTCCGGCTCAGCCCACCCACACCTACACCCCCCAACACATTCCCTGGTTCAGCCCCTCTGCCCTATTCAGCCGAACTCGCCCCTTTGCAACCTACCTATGCATCCTGGTTAGTCTTCACCATTCAAGGAGAGATCTCCTTTTATCCTTAGCTTGGTTCACTGGTGGATGGATGGATGGATGGATGGATGGATGGATGGATGGATGCATGGATGGATGGATGGATGGATGTATAGATTGATGGGTGGATGGATGGATGCATGGACAGGTCAATGGATTGGTTTTGTAGAGGCAGAGTACCATCTAGGGGTACTTGAGACCGCTGGTGTCAGAGCCAGAGTCTATGTCAAATGTAAAACATTAATTCATCAATAACAAAAATGATTAAGTACCTATTAAAATAAATAAATAAATAAATATAAAAACTTGGTTAAAAAGTACATGGCGTCTTTGCCTTTCTGCATATGGTATGCTGTGAGGATCTTAACAAGGAAAGCATTGTCCTGAGTAGCCCCATTGAAGTAGTGGAATATTTCCTTTTTCTTTTTTTACTTTCAATTTTCTTGATTATTTATTGGAATAAATAGACAGGAATTGAGAGGGAAGGGAGGGATAGAGGGTTTGTGACACAGAGAGAGTCACCTTCAGCACTTCTGCACCACTTGTAAAGATTTCCCCCGGCAGGTGGGGACCAGGGTCTTGAAGCCCAGTCCCCCTGCATTGTAACATGAGTGCTTAACTGGGTGTGGCACCACCTGGTACCCTTGATGGGACACTTTTTTTTAGCAATGAAAAGAAATTCTCGTGGCAAGGTAATAAATAAATGAAGAAATAAACAAAAGTGCATTTACATGAACTCTGGAAACACACAGGGACATATACATCTCTGTAACCTGTATTACTTATTCGTTGATTGATTGATTGCCTCAAGGGGTTATTGCCTCAGCTCAGTGCCTGCGCCACGAATAATCCACAGCCCCTGCACTCCTTTTGTTCCCCTTTCGCTGCCCTTGTTGCTTGGTCACTGTGGTGGTTATTGTTGTGGTTGTTGTTGTTGTTTTGACCTTGCATCAGACAGAGAGAAAAGGAGAGAGCAGGGGAAAAACAGAGTGGGAGAGAAAGATAGAGCCCCTAAAGACCTGCTTCACCCCCTGTAAAGCGACTCCCCTGCAGGTGGGGTTCTGGGTGCCAGACCTCAGACCCTTCCACCTGTCCCCTCTTTTCGTGAGTGCCACAAGGCCTTAACCCTCTGACATACCGCCAAACCTCCCGGGATTTACTTTTGAAGGCAATATCACCTGCCTCATTTTGAATCTCATTATCCTGAGGGTCAGTCCTGGAGACAGCGTCATGACATGACACACGGAGATCTCTGGTATCAGACAGCACCTGGAACAGCAGCTGGGGCTCTAGTGCCAGGGCAGGAGCAACTCCCCATCCACCGTCCACGGAGTCCACCTGCCCTCATTTTGGTCCTTTTCCCTCCAAAAAAGATCTTTCCCTTTTTTCACTCAGAAACAAGCAGCAGACAGGTTACCCAGGCAGGGGGAAAAAAATAATTAAAAAGCCTTTTTTTTTTTTTTTTTTTAGGCGTAGCGAATGACCATCTTCTGGGAAGTACAGGTTTTGAACCAGAAAACTCTGTCTGTCTGTGTCCTAGTCCACAGAAAGAGCCACTAGCCCAGCCAGATCTCACACTCAGATGGGGTGTTTTTGCCAGTCAAAAGTCTGCACAGCGCACTAGGGATTGGGCGGCCTGAGACCCAAATGTTACATTGTAGATGGACTGTTTGCAGTGCTTGCTCCCCAGGACATTGGACTTTCTCAACTCCCTCCCCTACAGCATGAAAAAAAAGGTTCTTGACCAACCATAGAGCAAATGGAGTAGGGGCGAGTGGAGCTTGTTGCATGTCTGTGCTGCTCATGCCCAGGTGTCTGTGGGGGGCCGTGGCAGAGGCTGTAAGGGGGCTAGGGGGCAGAAGGAGACTGTTTGAGAGCAGGCTGCAGGCAGGGGAGCCCGTGAGTGTGTGCAGGGCTGTGTGTGTGGGTGTGGTGGCAGGGGGTTAGGGCAGGTCCCCCTGCTGGATGGTGAGATGGCAGCTGGGCTGGCTCTGGGCCCCCAGGGCTGAAGCGCAGAAGCAGGGTGGCAGGAAAGTAGTGCATGGAGGCACACAGTAGATGTTAGTTGGGGAGCTGGGGGACAGAGGGCAAGGGGCAAGGGGGCATCCTTGAGCAGGGGTCTGGAGTAGAGAGTGGGGGGAGCTGGAGGCATGGAAGGTCCCAGGAACCAGGGATTGACAGGAACAGATTCCTGCACCCACCCACTGGATAGAAGCTGCAGCAGCCAGAGCACCAGCCCTGGCTTGCCTAGGCCAATGGCACTGAATGAGTCCCGCTGAGGATGAGGCAGAGAAGGAGGAGGAGGTGGAGGAGGAGGAGGAGGAGGAGGAGGAGGAGGAGGAGGAAGAGGAGAAGGAAGAAGAGGAGGAGGAAGAGGAGTAGGAGGAGGAGTAGGGGCAGGAGGGCAGCTATCAGTAGGCAATGGGATTAATAGAGGCCTCCATTACGGTGGCATGTGTCCAGGCAGGCACCCACCAATCCTCAGGGGCAGCTCAGGGCACCCAGGGACCTGGTGTGGGTATCTGTGGGGCGGGGACTGTCAGTCAGTCAGCAAGACTGTGTGTCAGTGCAAAAGGTGAGACAGGGGCCTGGCGGAACTTGGTCCCCAGCCCTGGGCTGTCAGATGCCAGCCCCATGCCCAGACACACACCAATCTGCCCATAGCCCCTTGGCCCGGCCGACCTGCACCTGCTTTGGCCTGGGGCTCTGGCTCTGGTGGCTGGCCACCAGCCCTCAAGGTCAAGTTCAGGGTGGGGGTCATGGCTGCTGGTCAACTGGATGGGCGGGGTCCCCGTGGCCTTGCAACCACAGGAGCCCTCTGTGATGTCCTAGCCCCTGGCATTCTGTGCTGGCCACACTGGCACTGGGCAGCCCAACTGCCCTGCCACTAGGTCAGCCAGCAGCGCCCAGACGCCTGGGCCCTGGCACAGAGGGACGGAAGGATGGGAAGCCAGTGCTGACCGACAAGGGACCTCAGGGCTGGCAGTCAAGAGAAGACAGGTGGAGGTGTGCCCGGGATCCAGGGAGCCCAGGCCAGAGCTGCCTGCATGCCTGCCTGCCTTGCTGGATGTCTGTATGCTGCCTTTGTCCAGGTAGGTTTCTCAGGTCCCCTCCACTCCTGTCCTCTCCTGTCCTCTCCTGTCCTCTCCTGCCCTCACCATCCTCTCCCCTCTCCTCTCCTCTGCACTTTGCTTCTCTCCTTTGTCTGTCTTCTCTTCCGGGTGCCCTGCTCAACAGCTCCAGCACTTGTGATGGTTCTCCAGTGACAGCTGTTCGCAACCCCTTCCACCCCCTCCTTGCCCCTGAAGTGACCCAACTCACAGGTCTCCGGCTCACCCCACCCACACCTACACCCCCCAACACATTCCCTGGTTCAGCCCCTCTGCCCTATTCAGCCGAACTCGCCCCTTTGCAACCTACCTATGCATCCTGGTTAGTCTTCACCATTCAAGGAGAGATCTCCTTTTATCCTTAGCTTGGTTCACTGGTGGATGGATGGATGGATGGATGGATGGATGGATGCATGGATGGATGGATGGATGGATGTATAGATTGATGGGAGGATGGATGGATGCATGGACAGGTCAATGGATTGGTTTTGTAGAGGCAGAGTACCATCTAGGGGTACTTGAGACCGCTGGTGTCAGAGCCAGAGTCTATGTCAAATGTGAAACATTAATTCATCAATAACAAAAATGATTAAGTACCTATTAAAATAAATAAATAAATAAATATAAAAACTTGGTTAAAAAGTACATGGCGTCTTTGCCTTTCTGCATATGGTATGCTGTGAGGATCTTAACAAGGAAAGCATTGTCCTGAGTAGCCCCATTGAAGTAGTGGAATATTTCCTTTTTCTTTTTTTACTTTCAATTTTCTTGATTATTTATTGGAATAAATAGACAGGAATTGAGAGGGAAGGGAGGGATAGAGGGTTTGTGACACAGAGAGAGTCACCTTCAGCACTTCTGCACCACTTGTAAAGATTTCCCCCGGCAGGTGGGGACCAGGGTCTTGAAGCCCAGTCCCCCTGCATTGTAACATGAGTGCTTAACTGGGTGTGGCACCACCTGGTACCCTTGATGGGACACTTTTTTTTAGCAATGAAAAGAAATTCTCGTGGCAAGGTAATAAATAAATGAAGAAATAAACAAAAGTGCATTTACATGAACTCTGGAAACACACAGGGACATATACATCTCTGTAACCTGTATTACTTATTCGTTGATTGATTGATTGCCTCAAGGGGTTATTGCCTCAGCTCAGTGCCTGCGCCACGAATAATCCACAGCCCCTGCACTCCTTTTGTTCCCCTTTCACTGCCCTTGTTGCTTGGTCACTGTGGTGGTTATTGTTGTGGTTGTTGTTGTTGTTTTGACCTTGCATCAGACAGAGAGAAAAGGAGAGAGCAGGGGAAAAACAGAGTGGGAGAGAAAGATAGAGCCCCTAAAGACCTGCTTCACCCCCTGTAAAGCGACTCCCCTGCAGGTGGGGTTCTGGGCGCCAGACCCCAGACCCTTCCACCTGTCCCCTCTTTTCGTGAGCGCCACAAGGCCTTAACCCTCTGACATACCGCCAAAACTCCCGGGATTTACTTTTGAAGGCAATAATCACCTGCCTCATTTTGAATCTCATTATCCTGAGGGTCAGTCCTGGAGACAGCTTCATGACACGACACACGGAGATCTCTGGTATCAGACAGCACCTGGAACAGCAGCTGGGGCTCTAGTGCCAGGGCAGGAGCAACTCCCCATCCACCGTCCACGGAGTCCACCTGCCCTCATTTTGGTCCTTTTCCCTCCAAAAAAGATCTTTCCCTTTTTTCACTCAGAAACAAGCAGCAGACAGGTTACCCAGGCAGGGGGAAAAAAATAATTAAAAAGCCTTTTTTTTTTTTTTTTTTTTTTTTTTTTAGGCGTAGCAAATGACCATCTTCTGGGAAGTACAGGTTTTGAACCAGAAAACTCTGTCTGTCTGTGTCCTAGTCCACAGAAAGAGCCACTAGCCCAGCCAGATCTCACACTCAGATGGGGTGTTTTTGCCAGTCAAATGTCTGCACAGCGCACTAGGGATTGGGCGGCCTGAGACCCAAATGTTACATTGTAGATGGACTGTTTGCAGTGCTTGCTCCCCAGGACATTGGACTTTCTCAACTCCCTCCCCTACAGCATGAAAAAAAAGGTTCTTGACCAACCATAGAGCAAATGGAGTAGGGGCGAGTGGAGCTTGTTGCATGTCTGTGCTGCTCATGCCCAGGTGTCTGTGGGGGGCCGTGGCAGAGGCTGTAAGGGGGCTAGGGGGCAGAAGGAGACTGTTTGAGAGCAGGCTGCAGGCAGGGGAGCCCGTGAGTGTGTGCAGGGCTGTGTGTGTGGGTGTGGTGGCAGGGGGTTAGGGCAGGTCCCCCTGCTGGATGGTGAGATGGCAGCTGGGCTGGCTCTGGGCCCCCAGGGCTGAAGCGCAGAAGCAGGGTGGCAGGAAAGTAGTGCATGGAGGCACACAGTAGATGTTAGTTGGGGAGCTGGGGGACAGAGGGCAAGGGGCAAGGGGGCATCCTTGAGCAGGGGTCTGGAGTAGAGAGTGGGGGGAGCTGGAGGCATGGAAGGTCCCAGGAACCAGGGATTGACAGGAACAGATTCCTGCACCCACCCACTGGATAGAAGCTGCAGCAGCCAGAGCACCAGCCCTGGCTTGCCTAGGCCAATGGCACTGAATGAGTCCCGCTGAGGATGAGGCAGAGAAGGAGGAGGAGGTGGAGGAGGAGGAGGAGGAGGAGGAGGAGGAGGAGGAGGAGGAAGAGGAGAAGGAAGAAGAGGAGGAGGAAGAGGAGTAGGAGGAGGAGTAGGGGCAGGAGGGCAGCTATCAGTAGGCAATGGGATTAATAGAGGCCTCCATTACGGTGGCATGTGTCCAGGCAGGCACCCACCAATCCTCAGGGGCAGCTCAGGGCACCCAGGGACCTGGTGTGGGTATCTGTGGGGCGGGGACTGTCAGTCAGTCAGCAAGACTGTGTGTCAGTGCAAAAGGTGAGACAGGGGCCTGGCGGAACTTGGTCCCCAGCCCTGGGCTGTCAGATGCCAGCCCCATGCCCAGACACACACCAATCTGCCCATAGCCCCTTGGCCCGGCCGACCTGCACCTGCTTTGGCCTGGGGCTCTGGCTCTGGTGGCTGGCCACCAGCCCTCAAGGTCAAGTTCAGGGTGGGGGTCATGGCTGCTGGTCAACTGGATGGGCGGGGTCCCCGTGGCCTTGCAACCACAGGAGCCCTCTGTGATGTCCTAGCCCCTGGCATTCTGTGCTGGCCACACTGGCACTGGGCAGCCCAACTGCCCTGCCACTAGGTCAGCCAGCAGCGCCCAGACGCCTGGGCCCTGGCACAGAGGGACGGAAGGATGGGAAGCCAGTGCTGACCGACAAGGGAACTCAGGGCTGGCAGTCAAGAGAAGACAGGTGGAGGTGTGCCCGGGATCCAGGGAGCCCAGGCCAGAGCTGCCTGCATGCCTGCCTGCCTTGCTGGATGTCTGTATGCTGCCTTTGTCCAGGTAGGTTTCTCAGGTCCCCTCCACTCCTGTCCTCTCCTGTCCTCTCCTGTCCTCTCCTGCCCTCACCATCCTCTCCCCTCTCCTCTCCTCTGCACTTTGCTTCTCTCCTTTGTCTGTCTTCTCTTCCGGGTGCCCTGCTCAACAGCTCCAGCACTTGTGATGGTTCTCCAGTGACAGCTGTTCGCAACCCCTTCCACCCCCTCCTTGCCCCTGAAGTGACCCAACTCACAGGTCTCCGGCTCACCCCACCCACACCTACACCCCCCAACACATTCCCTGGTTCAGCCCCTCTGCCCTATTCAGCCGAACTCGCCCCTTTGCAACCTACCTATGCATCCTGGTTAGTCTTCACCATTCAAGGAGAGATCTCCTTTTATCCTTAGCTTGGTTCACTGGTGGATGGATGGATGGATGGATGGATGGATGGATGGATGCATGGATGGATGGATGGATGGATGTATAGATTGATGGGTGGATGGATGGATGCATGGACAGGTCAATGGATTGGTTTTGTAGAGGCAGAGTACCATCTAGGGGTACTTGAGACCGCTGGTGTCAGAGCCAGAGTCTATGTCAAATGTAAAACATTAATTCATCAATAACAAAAATGATTAAGTACCTATTAAAATAAATAAATAAATAAATATAAAAACTTGGTTAAAAAGTACATGGCGTCTTTGCCTTTCTGCATATGGTATGCTGTGAGGATCTTAACAAGGAAAGCATTGTCCTGAGTAGCCCCATTGAAGTAGTGGAATATTTCCTTTTTCTTTTTTTACTTTCAATTTTCTTGATTATTTATTGGAATAAATAGACAGGAATTGAGAGGGAAGGGAGGGATAGAGGGTTTGTGACACAGAGAGAGTCACCTTCAGCACTTCTGCACCACTTGTAAAGATTTCCCCCGGCAGGTGGGGACCAGGGTCTTGAAGCCCAGTCCCCCTGCATTGTAACATGAGTGCTTAACTGGGTGTGGCACCACCTGGTACCCTTGATGGGACACTTTTTTTTAGCAATGAAAAGAAATTCTCGTGGCAAGGTAATAAATAAATGAAGAAATAAACAAAAGTGCATTTACATGAACTCTGGAAACACACAGGGACATATACATCTCTGTAACCTGTATTACTTATTCGTTGATTGATTGATTGCCTCAAGGGGTTATTGCCTCAGCTCAGTGCCTGCGCCACGAATAATCCACAGCCCCTGCACTCCTTTTGTTCCCCTTTCACTGCCCTTGTTGCTTGGTCACTGTGGTGGTTATTGTTGTGGTTGTTGTTGTTGTTTTGACCTTGCATCAGACAGAGAGAAAAGGAGAGAGCAGGGGAAAAACAGAGTGGGAGAGAAAGATAGAGCCCCTAAAGACCTGCTTCACCCCCTGTAAAGCGGCTCCCCTGCAGGTGGGGTTCTGGGCGCCAGACCCCAGACCCTTCCACCTGTCCCCTCTTTTCGTGAGCGCCACAAGGCCTTAACCCTCTGACATACCGCCAAAACTCCCGGGATTTACTTTTGAAGGCAATAATCACCTGCCTCATTTTGAATCTCATTATCCTGAGGGTCAGTCCTGGAGACAGCTTCATGACACGACACACGGAGATCTCTGGTATCAGACAGCACCTGGAACAGCAGCTGGGGCTCTAGTGCCAGGGCAGGAGCAACTCCCCATCCACCGTCCACGGAGTCCACCTGCCCTCATTTTGGTCCTTTTCCCTCCAAAAAAGATCTTTCCCTTTTTTCACTCAGAAACAAGCAGCAGACAGGTTACCCAGGCAGGGGGAAAAAAATAATTAAAAAGCCTTTTTTTTTTTTTTTTTTTTTTTTTTTAGGCGTAGCAAATGACCATCTTCTGGGAAGTACAGGTTTTGAACCAGAAAACTCTGTCTGTCTGTGTCCTAGTCCACAGAAAGAGCCACTAGCCCAGCCAGATCTCACACTCAGATGGGGTGTTTTTGCCAGTCAAATGTCTGCACAGCGCACTAGGGATTGGGCGGCCTGAGACCCAAATGTTACATTGTAGATGGACTGTTTGCAGTGCTTGCTCCCCAGGACATTGGACTTTCTCAACTCCCTCCCCTACAGCATGAAAAAAAAGGTTCTTGACCAACCATAGAGCAAATGGAGTAGGGGCGAGTGGAGCTTGTTGCATGTCTGTGCTGCTCATGCCCAGGTGTCTGTGGGGGGCCGTGGCAGAGGCTGTAAGGGGGCTAGGGGGCAGAAGGAGACTGTTTGAGAGCAGGCTGCAGGCAGGGGAGCCCGTGAGTGTGTGCAGGGCTGTGTGTGTGGGTGTGGTGGCAGGGGGTTAGGGCAGGTCCCCCTGCTGGATGGTGAGATGGCAGCTGGGCTGGCTCTGGGCCCCCAGGGCTGAAGCGCAGAAGCAGGGTGGCAGGAAAGTAGTGCATGGAGGCACACAGTAGATGTTAGTTGGGGAGCTGGGGGACAGAGGGCAAGGGGCAAGGGGGCATCCTTGAGCAGGGGTCTGGAGTAGAGAGTGGGGGGAGCTGGAGGCATGGAAGGTCCCAGGAACCAGGGATTGACAGGAACAGATTCCTGCACCCACCCACTGGATAGAAGCTGCAGCAGCCAGAGCACCAGCCCTGGCTTGCCTAGGCCAATGGCACTGAATGAGTCCCGCTGAGGATGAGGCAGAGAAGGAGGAGGAGGTGGAGGAGGAGGAGGAGGAGGAGGAGGAGGAAGAGGAGAAGGAAGAAGAGGAGGAGGAAGAGGAGTAGGAGGAGGAGTAGGGGCAGGAGGGCAGCTATCAGTAGGCAATGGGATTAATAGAGGCCTCCATTACGGTGGCATGTGTCCAGGCAGGCACCCACCAATCCTCAGGGGCAGCTCAGGGCACCCAGGGACCTGGTGTGGGTATCTGTGGGGCGGGGACTGTCAGTCAGTCAGCAAGACTGTGTGTCAGTGCAAAAGGTGAGACAGGGGCCTGGCGGAACTTGGTCCCCAGCCCTGGGCTGTCAGATGCCAGCCCCATGCCCAGACACACACCAATCTGCCCATAGCCCCTTGGCCCGGCCGACCTGCACCTGCTTTGGCCTGGGGCTCTGGCTCTGGTGGCTGGCCACCTGCCCTCAAGGTCAAGTTCAGGGTGGGGGTCATGGCTGCTGGTCAACTGGATGGGCGGGGTCCCCGTGGCCTTGCAACCACAGGAGCCCTCTGTGATGTCCTAGCCCCTGGCATTCTGTGCTGGCCACACTGGCACTGGGCAGCCCAACTGCCCTGCCACTAGGTCAGCCAGCAGCGCCCAGACGCCTGGGCCCTGGCACAGAGGGACGGAAGGATGGGAAGCCAGTGCTGACCGACAAGGGACCTCAGGGCTGGCAGTCAAGAGAAGACAGGTGGAGGTGTGCCCGGGATCCAGGGAGCCCAGGCCAGAGCTGCCTGCATGCCTGCCTGCCTTGCTGGATGTCTGTATGCTGCCTTTGTCCAGGTAGGTTTCTCAGGTCCCCTCCACTCCTGTCCTCTCCTGTCCTCTCCTGTCCTCTCCTGCCCTCACCATCCTCTCCCCTCTCCTCTCCTCTGCACTTTGCTTCTCTCCTTTGTCTGTCTTCTCTTCCGGGTGCCCTGCTCAACAGCTCCAGCACTTGTGATGGTTCTCCAGTGACAGCTGTTCGCAACCCCTTCCACCCCCTCCTTGCCCCTGAAGTGACCCAACTCACAGGTCTCCGGCTCACCCCACCCACACCTACACCCCCCAACACATTCCCTGGTTCAGCCCCTCTGCCCTATTCAGCCGAACTCGCCCCTTTGCAACCTACCTATGCATCCTGGTTAGTCTTCACCATTCAAGGAGAGATCTCCTTTTATCCTTAGCTTGGTTCACTGGTGGATGGATGGATGGATGCATGGATGGATGGATGGATGGATGGATGCATGGATGGATGGATGGATGGATGTATAGATTGATGGGTGGATGGATGGATGCATGGACAGGTCAATGGATTGGTTTTGTAGAGGCAGAGTACCATCTAGGGGTACTTGAGACCGCTGGTGTCAGAGCCAGAGTCTATGTCAAATGTAAAACATTAATTCATCAATAACAAAAATGATTAAGTACCTATTAAAATAAATAAATAAATAAATATAAAAACTGGGTTAAAAAGTACATGGCGTCTTTGCCTTTCTGCATATGGTATGCTGTGAGGATCTTAACAAGGAAAGCATTGTCCTGAGTAGCCCCATTGAAGTAGTGGAATATTTCCTTTTTCTTTTTTTACTTTCAATTTTCTTGATTATTTATTGGAATAAATAGACAGGAATTGAGAGGGAAGGGAGGGATAGAGGGTTTGTGACACAGAGAGAGTCACCTTCAGCACTTCTGCACCACTTGTAAAGATTTCCCCCGGCAGGTGGGGACCAGGGTCTTGAAGCCCAGTCCCCCTGCATTGTAACATGAGTGCTTAACTGGGTGTGGCACCACCTGGTACCCTTGATGGGACACTTTTTTTTAGCAATGAAAAGAAATTCTCGTGGCAAGGTAATAAATAAATGAAGAAATAAACAAAAGTGCATTTACATGAACTCTGGAAACACACAGGGACATATACATCTCTGTAACCTGTATTACTTATTCGTTGATTGATTGATTGCCTCAAGGGGTTATTGCCTCAGCTCAGTGCCTGCGCCACGAATAATCCACAGCCCCTGCACTCCTTTTGTTCCCCTTTCACTGCCCTTGTTGCTTGGTCACTGTGGTGGTTATTGTTGTGGTTGTTGTTGTTGTTTTGACCTTGCATCAGACAGAGAGAAAAGGAGAGAGCAGGGGAAAAACAGAGTGGGAGAGAAAGATAGAGCCCCTAAAGACCTGCTTCACCCCCTGTAAAGCGACTCCCCTGCAGGTGGGGTTCTGGGCGCCAGACCCCAGACCCTTCCACCTGTCCCCTCTTTTCGTGAGCGCCACAAGGCCTTAACCCTCTGACATACCGCCAAAACTCCCGGGATTTACTTTTGAAGGCAATAATCACCTGCCTCATTTTGAATCTCATTATCCTGAGGGTCAGTCCTGGAGACAGCGTCATGACACGACACACGGAGATCTCTGGTATCAGACAGCACCTGGAACAGCAGCTGGGGCTCTAGTGCCAGGGCAGGAGCAACTCCCCATCCACCGTCCACGGAGTCCACCTGCCCTCATTTTGGTCCTTTTCCCTCCAAAAAAGATCTTTCCCTTTTTTCACTCAGAAACAAGCAGCAGACAGGTTACCCAGGCAGGGGGAAAAAAATAATTAAAAAGCTTTTTTTTTTTTTTTTTTTTTTTTTTTTTAGGCGTAGCAAATGACCATCTTCTGGGAAGTACAGGTTTTGAACCAGAAAACTCTGTCTGTCTGTGTCCTAGTCCACAGAAAGAGCCACTAGCCCAGCCAGATCTCACACTCAGATGGGGTGTTTTTGCCAGTCAAATGTCTGCACAGCGCACTAGGGATTGGGCGGCCTGAGACCCAAATGTTACATTGTAGATGGACTGTTTGCAGTGCTTGCTCCCCAGGACATTGGACTTTCTCAACTCCCTCCCCTACAGCATGAAAAAAAAGGTTCTTGACCAACCATAGAGCAAATGGAGTAGGGGCGAGTGGAGCTTGTTGCATGTCTGTGCTGCTCATGCCCAGGTGTCTGTGGGGGGCCGTGGCAGAGGCTGTAAGGGGGCTAGGGGGCAGAAGGAGACTGTTTGAGAGCAGGCTGCAGGCAGGGGAGCCCGTGAGTGTGTGCAGGGCTGTGTGTGTGGGTGTGGTGGAAGGGGGTTAGGGCAGGTCCCCCTGCTGGATGGTGAGATGGCAGCTGGGCTGGCTCTGGGCCCCCAGGGCTGAAGCGCAGAAGCAGGGTGGCAGGAAAGTAGTGCATGGAGGCACACAGTAGATGTTAGTTGGGGAGCTGGGGGACAGAGGGCAAGGGGCAAGGGGGCATCCTTGAGCAGGGGTCTGGAGTAGAGAGTGGGGGGAGCTGGAGGCATGGAAGGTCCCAGGAACCAGGGATTGACAGGAACAGATTCCTGCACCCACCCACTGGATAGAAGCTGCAGCAGCCAGAGCACCAGCCCTGGCTTGCCTAGGCCAATGGCACTGAATGAGTCCCGCTGAGGATGAGGCAGAGAAGGAGGAGGAGGTGGAGGAGGAGGAGGAGGAGGAGGAGGAGGAAGAGGAGAAGGAAGAAGAGGAGGAGGAAGAGGAGTAGGAGGAGGAGTAGGGGCAGGAGGGCAGCTATCAGTAGGCAATGGGATTAATAGAGGCCTCCATTACGGTGGCATGTGTCCAGGCAGGCACCCACCAATCCTCAGGGGCAGCTCAGGGCACCCAGGGACCTGGTGTGGGTATCTGTGGGGCGGGGACTGTCAGTCAGTCAGCAAGACTGTGTGTCAGTGCAAAAGGTGAGACAGGGGCCTGGCGGAACTTGGTCCCCAGCCCTGGGCTGTCAGATGCCAGCCCCATGCCCAGACACACACCAATCTGCCCATAGCCCCTTGGCCCGGCCGACCTGCACCTGCTTTGGCCTGGGGCTCTGGCTCTGGTGGCTGGCCACCAGCCCTCAAGGTCAAGTTCAGGGTGGGGGTCATGGCTGCTGGTCAACTGGATGGGCGGGGTCCCCGTGGCCTTGCAACCACAGGAGCCCTCTGTGATGTCCTAGCCCCTGGCATTCTGTGCTGGCCACACTGGCACTGGGCAGCCCAACTGCCCTGCCACTAGGTCAGCCAGCAGCGCCCAGACGCCTGGGCCCTGGCACAGAGGGACGGAAGGATGGGAAGCCAGTGCTGACCGACAAGGGACCTCAGGGCTGGCAGTCAAGAGAAGACAGGTGGAGGTGTGCCCGGGATCCAGGGAGCCCAGGCCAGAGCTGCCTGCATGCCTGCCTGCCTTGCTGGATGTCTGTATGCTGCCTTTGTCCAGGTAGGTTTCTCAGGTCCCCTCCACTCCTGTCCTCTCCTGTCCTCTCCTGCCCTCACCATCCTCTCCCCTCTCCTCTCCTCTGCACTTTGCTTCTCTCCTTTGTCTGTCTTCTCTTCCGGGTGCCCTGCTCAACAGCTCCAGCACTTGTGATGGTTCTCCAGTGACAGCTGTTCGCAACCCCTTCCACCCCCTCCTTGCCCCTGAAGTGACCCAACTCACAGGTCTCCGGCTCACCCCACCCACACCTACACCCCCCAACACATTCCCTGGTTCAGCCCCTCTGCCCTATTCAGCCGAACTCGCCCCTTTGCAACCTACCTATGCATCCTGGTTAGTCTTCACCATTCAAGGAGAGATCTCCTTTTATCCTTAGCTTGGTTCACTGGTGGATGGATGGATGGATGGATGGATGGATGGATGCATGGATGGATGGATGGATGGATGTATAGATTGATGGGTGGATGGATGGATGCATGGACAGGTCAATGGATTGGTTTTGTAGAGGCAGAGTACCATCTAGGGGTACTTGAGACCGCTGGTGTCAGAGCCAGAGTCTATGTCAAATGTAAAACATTAATTCATCAATAACAAAAATGATTAAGTACCTATTAAAATAAATAAATACATAAATATAAAAACTTGGTTAAAAAGTACATGGCGTCTTTGCCTTTCTGCATATGGTATGCTGTGAGGATCTTAACAAGGAAAGCATTGTCCTGAGTAGCCCCATTGAAGTAGTAGAATATTTCCTTTTTCTTTTTTTACTTTCAATTTTCTTGATTATTTATTGGAATAAATAGACAGGAATTGAGAGGGAAGGGAGGGATAGAGGGTTTGTGACACAGAGAGAGTCACCTTCAGCACTTCTGCACCACTTGTAAAGATTTCCCCCGGCAGGTGGGAACCAGGGTCTTGAAGCCCAGTCCCCCTGCATTGTAACATGAGTGCTTAACTGGGTGTGGCACCACCTGGTACCCTTGATGGGACACTTTTTTTTAGCAATGAAAAGAAATTCTCGTGGCAAGGTAATAAATAAATGAAGAAATAAACAAAAGTGCATTTACATGAACTCTGGAAACACACAGGGACATATACATCTCTGTAACCTGTATTACTTATTCGTTGATTGATTGATTGCCTCAAGGGGTTATTGCCTCAGCTCAGTGCCTGCGCCACGAATAATCCACAGCCCCTGCACTCCTTTTGTTCCCCTTTCACTGCCCTTGTTGCTTGGTCACTGTGGTGGTTATTGTTGTGGTTGTTGTTGTTGTTTTGACCTTGCATCAGACAGAGAGAAAAGGAGAGAGCAGGGGAAAAACAGAGTGGGAGAGAAAGATAGAGCCCCTAAAGACCTGCTTCACCCCCTGTAAAGCGACTCCCCTGCAGGTGGGGTTCTGGGCGCCAGACCCCAGACCCTTCCACCTGTCCCCTCTTTTCGTGAGCGCCACAAGGCCTTAACCCTCTGACATACCGCCAAAACTCCCGGGATTTACTTTTGAAGGCAATAATCACCTGCCTCATTTTGAATCTCATTATCCTGAGGGTCAGTCCTGGAGACAGCGTCATGACACGACACACGGAGATCTCTGGTATCAGACAGCACCTGGAACAGCAGCTGGGGCTCTAGTGCCAGGGCAGGAGCAACTCCCCATCCACCGTCCACGGAGTCCACCTGCCCTCATTTTGGTCCTTTTCCCTCCAAAAAAGATCTTTCCCTTTTTTCACTCAGAAACAAGCAGCAGACAGGTTACCCAGGCAGGGGGAAAAAAATAATTAAAAAGCCTTTTTTTTTTTTTTTTAGGCGTAGCGAATGACCATCTTCTGGGAAGTACAGGTTTTGAACCAGAAAACTCTGTCTGTCTGTGTCCTAGTCCACAGAAAGAGCCACTAGCCCAGCCAGATCTCACACTCAGATGGGGTGTTTTTGCCAGTCAAATGTCTGCACAGCGCACTAGGGATTGGGCGGCCTGAGACCCAAATGTTACATTGTAGATGGACTGTTTGCAGTGCTTGCTCCCCAGGACATTGGACTTTCTCAACTCCCTCCCCTACAGCATGAAAAAAAAGGTTCTTGACCAACCATAGAGCAAATGGAGTAGGGGCGAGTGGAGCTTGTTGCATGTCTGTGCTGCTCATGCCCAGGTGTCTGTGGGGGGCCGTGGCAGAGGCTGTAAGGGGGCTAGGGGGCAGAAGGAGACTGTTTGAGAGCAGGCTGCAGGCAGGGGAGCCCGTGAGTGTGTGCAGGGCTGTGTGTGTGGGTGTGGTGGCAGGGGGTTAGGGCAGGTCCCCCTGCTGGATGGTGAGATGGCAGCTGGGCTGGCTCTGGGCCCCCAGGGCTGAAGCGCAGAAGCAGGGTGGCAGGAAAGTAGTGCATGGAGGCACACAGTAGATGTTAGTTGGGGAGCTGGGGGACAGAGGGCAAGGGGCAAGGGGGCATCCTTGAGCAGGGGTCTGGAGTAGAGAGTGGGGGGAGCTGGAGGCATGGAAGGTCCCAGGAACCAGGGATTGACAGGAACAGATTCCTGCACCCACCCACTGGATAGAAGCTGCAGCAGCCAGAGCACCAGCCCTGGCTTGCCTAGGCCAATGGCACTGAATGAGTCCCGCTGAGGATGAGGCAGAGAAGGAGGAGGAGGTGGAGGAGGAGGAGGAGGAGGAGGAGGAGGAAGAGGAGAAGGAAGAAGAGGAGGAGGAAGAGGAGTAGGAGGAGGAGTAGGGGTAGGAGGGCAGCTATCAGTAGGCAATGGGATTAATAGAGGCCTCCATTACGGTGGCATGTGTCCAGGCAGGCACCCACCAATCCTCAGGGGCAGCTCAGGGCACCCAGGGACCTGGTGTGGGTATCTGTGGGGCGGGGACTGTCAGACAGTCAGCAAGACTGTGTGTCAGTGCAAAAGGTGAGACAGGGGCCTGGCGGACCTTGGTCCCCAGCCCTGGGCTGTCAGATGCCAGCCCCATGCCCAGACACACACCAATCTGCCCATAGCCCCTTGGCCCGGCCGACCTGCACCTGCTTTGGCCTGGGGCTCTGGCTCTGGTGGCTGGCCACCTGCCCTCAAGGTCAAGTTCAGGGTGGGGGTCATGGCTGCTGGTCAACTGGATGGGCGGGGTCCCCGTGGCCTTGCAACCACAGGAGCCCTCTGTGATGTCCTAGCCCCTGGCATTCTGTGCTGGCCACACTGGCACTGGGCAGCCCAACTGCCCTGCCACTAGGTCAGCCAGCAGCGCCCAGACGCCTGGGCCCTGGCACAGAGGGACGGAAGGATGGGAAGCCAGTGCTGACCGACAAGGGACCTCAGGGCTGGCAGTCAAGAGAAGACAGGTGGAGGTGTGCCCGGGATCCAGGGAGCCCAGGCCAGAGCTGCCTGCATGCCTGCCTGCCTTGCTGGATGTCTGTATGCTGCCTTTGTCCAGGTAGGTTTCTCAGGTCCCCTCCACTCCTGTCCTCTCCTGTCCTCTCCTGTCCTCTCCTGCCCTCACCATCCTCTCCCCTCTCCTCTCCTCTGCACTTTGCTTCTCTCCTTTGTCTGTCTTCTCTTCCGGGTGCCCTGCTCAACAGCTCCAGCACTTGTGATGGTTCTCCAGTGACAGCTGTTCGCAACCCCTTCCACCCCCTCCTTGCCCCTGAAGTGACCCAACTCACAGGTCTCCGGCTCACCCCACCCACACCTACACCCCCCAACACATTCCCTGGTTCAGCCCCTCTGCCCTATTCAGCCGAACTCGCCCCTTTGCAACCTACCTATGCATCCTGGTTAGTCTTCACCATTCAAGGAGAGATCTCCTTTTATCCTTAGCTTGGTTCACTGGTGGATGGATGGATGGATGCATGGATGGATGGATGGATGGATGGATGCATGGATGGATGGATGGATGGATGTATAGATTGATGGGTGGATGGATGGATGCATGGACAGGTCAATGGATTGGTTTTGTAGAGGCAGAGTACCATCTAGGGGTACTTGAGACCGCTGGTGTCAGAGCCAGAGTCTATGTCAAATGTAAAACATTAATTCATCAATAACAAAAATGATTAAGTACCTATTAAAATAAATAAATAAATAAATATAAAAACTGGGTTAAAAAGTACATGGCGTCTTTGCCTTTCTGCATATGGTATGCTGTGAGGATCTTAACAAGGAAAGCATTGTCCTGAGTAGCCCCATTGAAGTAGTGGAATATTTCCTTTTTCTTTTTTTACTTTCAATTTTCTTGATTATTTATTGGAATAAATAGACAGGAATTGAGAGGGAAGGGAGGGATAGAGGGTTTGTGACACAGAGAGAGTCACCTTCAGCACTTCTGCACCACTTGTAAAGATTTCCCCCGGCAGGTGGGGACCAGGGTCTTGAAGCCCAGTCCCCCTGCATTGTAACATGAGTGCTTAACTGGGTGTGGCACCACCTGGTACCCTTGATGGGACACTTTTTTTTAGCAATGAAAAGAAATTCTCGTGGCAAGGTAATAAATAAATGAAGAAATAAACAAAAGTGCATTTACATGAACTCTGGAAACACACAGGGACATATACATCTCTGTAACCTGTATTACTTATTCGTTGATTGATTGATTGCCTCAAGGGGTTATTGCCTCAGCTCAGTGCCTGCGCCACGAATAATCCACAGCCCCTGCACTCCTTTTGTTCCCCTTTCACTGCCCTTGTTGCTTGGTCACTGTGGTGGTTATTGTTGTGGTTGTTGTTGTTGTTTTGACCTTGCATCAGACAGAGAGAAAAGGAGAGAGCAGGGGAAAAACAGAGTGGGAGAGAAAGATAGAGCCCCTAAAGACCTGCTTCACCCCCTGTAAAGCGACTCCCCTGCAGGTGGGGTTCTGGGCGCCAGACCCCAGACCCTTCCACCTGTCCCCTCTTTTCGTGAGCGCCACAAGGCCTTAACCCTCTGACATACCGCCAAAACTCCCGGGATTTACTTTTGAAGGCAATAATCACCTGCCTCATTTTGAATCTCATTATCCTGAGGGTCAGTCCTGGAGACAGCGTCATGACACGACACACGGAGATCTCTGGTATCAGACAGCACCTGGAACAGCAGCTGGGGCTCTAGTGCCAGGGCAGGAGCAACTCCCCATCCACCGTCCACGGAGTCCACCTGCCCTCATTTTGGTCCTTTTCCCTCCAAAAAAGATCTTTCCCTTTTTTCACTCAGAAACAAGCAGCAGACAGGTTACCCAGGCAGGGGGAAAAAAATAATTAAAAAGCTTTTTTTTTTTTTTTTTTTTTTTTTTTTTAGGCGTAGCAAATGACCATCTTCTGGGAAGTACAGGTTTTGAACCAGAAAACTCTGTCTGTCTGTGTCCTAGTCCACAGAAAGAGCCACTAGCCCAGCCAGATCTCACACTCAGATGGGGTGTTTTTGCCAGTCAAATGTCTGCACAGCGCACTAGGGATTGGGCGGCCTGAGACCCAAATGTTACATTGTAGATGGACTGTTTGCAGTGCTTGCTCCCCAGGACATTGGACTTTCTCAACTCCCTCCCCTACAGCATGAAAAAAAAGGTTCTTGACCAACCATAGAGCAAATGGAGTAGGGGCGAGTGGAGCTTGTTGCATGTCTGTGCTGCTCATGCCCAGGTGTCTGTGGGGGGCCGTGGCAGAGGCTGTAAGGGGGCTAGGGGGCAGAAGGAGACTGTTTGAGAGCAGGCTGCAGGCAGGGGAGCCCGTGAGTGTGTGCAGGGCTGTGTGTGTGGGTGTGGTGGAAGGGGGTTAGGGCAGGTCCCCCTGCTGGATGGTGAGATGGCAGCTGGGCTGGCTCTGGGCCCCCAGGGCTGAAGCGCAGAAGCAGGGTGGCAGGAAAGTAGTGCATGGAGGCACACAGTAGATGTTAGTTGGGGAGCTGGGGGACAGAGGGCAAGGGGCAAGGGGGCATCCTTGAGCAGGGGTCTGGAGTAGAGAGTGGGGGGAG
The DNA here is from genome assembly GCF_950295315.1 of Erinaceus europaeus. Classification (NCBI taxonomy): domain Eukaryota; kingdom Metazoa; phylum Chordata; class Mammalia; order Eulipotyphla; family Erinaceidae; genus Erinaceus; species Erinaceus europaeus. The sequence continues at coordinate 673,361 of NW_026647133.1, read as the reverse complement.
CTGGAGGCATGGAAGGTCCCAGGAACCAGGGATTGACAGGAACAGATTCCTGCACCCACCCACTGGATAGAAGCTGCAGCAGCCAGAGCACCAGCCCTGGCTTGCCTAGGCCAATGGCACTGAATGAGTCCCGCTGAGGATGAGGCAGAGAAGGAGGAGGAGGTGGAGGAGGAGGAGGAGGAGGAGGAGGAGGAAGAGGAGAAGGAAGAAGAGGAGGAGGAAGAGGAGTAGGAGGAGGAGTAGGGGCAGGAGGGCAGCTATCAGTAGGCAATGGGATTAATAGAGGCCTCCATTACGGTGGCATGTGTCCAGGCAGGCACCCACCAATCCTCAGGGGCAGCTCAGGGCACCCAGGGACCTGGTGTGGGTATCTGTGGGGCGGGGACTGTCAGTCAGTCAGCAAGACTGTGTGTCAGTGCAAAAGGTGAGACAGGGGCCTGGCGGAACTTGGTCCCCAGCCCTGGGCTGTCAGATGCCAGCCCCATGCCCAGACACACACCAATCTGCCCATAGCCCCTTGGCCCGGCCGACCTGCACCTGCTTTGGCCTGGGGCTCTGGCTCTGGTGGCTGGCCACCAGCCCTCAAGGTCAAGTTCAGGGTGGGGGTCATGGCTGCTGGTCAACTGGATGGGCGGGGTCCCCGTGGCCTTGCAACCACAGGAGCCCTCTGTGATGTCCTAGCCCCTGGCATTCTGTGCTGGCCACACTGGCACTGGGCAGCCCAACTGCCCTGCCACTAGGTCAGCCAGCAGCGCCCAGACGCCTGGGCCCTGGCACAGAGGGACGGAAGGATGGGAAGCCAGTGCTGACCGACAAGGGACCTCAGGGCTGGCAGTCAAGAGAAGACAGGTGGAGGTGTGCCCGGGATCCAGGGAGCCCAGGCCAGAGCTGCCTGCATGCCTGCCTGCCTTGCTGGATGTCTGTATGCTGCCTTTGTCCAGGTAGGTTTCTCAGGTCCCCTCCACTCCTGTCCTCTCCTGTCCTCTCCTGCCCTCACCATCCTCTCCCCTCTCCTCTCCTCTGCACTTTGCTTCTCTCCTTTGTCTGTCTTCTCTTCCGGGTGCCCTGCTCAACAGCTCCAGCACTTGTGATGGTTCTCCAGTGACAGCTGTTCGCAACCCCTTCCACCCCCTCCTTGCCCCTGAAGTGACCCAACTCACAGGTCTCCGGCTCACCCCACCCACACCTACACCCCCCAACACATTCCCTGGTTCAGCCCCTCTGCCCTATTCAGCCGAACTCGCCCCTTTGCAACCTACCTATGCATCCTGGTTAGTCTTCACCATTCAAGGAGAGATCTCATTTTATCCTTAGCTTGGTTCACTGGTGGATGGATGGATGGATGGATGGATGGATGGATGCATGGATGGATGGATGGATGGATGTATAGATTGATGGGTGGATGGATGGATGCATGGACAGGTCAATGGATTGGTTTTGTAGAGGCAGAGTACCATCTAGGGGTACTTGAGACCGCTGGTGTCAGAGCCAGAGTCTATGTCAAATGTAAAACATTAATTCATCAATAACAAAAATGATTAAGTACCTATTAAAATAAATAAATACATAAATATAAAAACTTGGTTAAAAAGTACATGGCGTCTTTGCCTTTCTGCATATGGTATGCTGTGAGGATCTTAACAAGGAAAGCATTGTCCTGAGTAGCCCCATTGAAGTAGTAGAATATTTCCTTTTTCTTTTTTTACTTTCAATTTTCTTGATTATTTATTGGAATAAATAGACAGGAATTGAGAGGGAAGGGAGGGATAGAGGGTTTGTGACACAGAGAGAGTCACCTTCAGCACTTCTGCACCACTTGTAAAGATTTCCCCCGGCAGGTGGGAACCAGGGTCTTGAAGCCCAGTCCCCCTGCATTGTAACATGAGTGCTTAACTGGGTGTGGCACCACCTGGTACCCTTGATGGGACACTTTTTTTTAGCAATGAAAAGAAATTCTCGTGGCAAGGTAATAAATAAATGAAGAAATAAACAAAAGTGCATTTACATGAACTCTGGAAACACACAGGGACATATACATCTCTGTAACCTGTATTACTTATTCGTTGATTGATTGATTGCCTCAAGGGGTTATTGCCTCAGCTCAGTGCCTGCGCCACGAATAATCCACAGCCCCTGCACTCCTTTTGTTCCCCTTTCACTGCCCTTGTTGCTTGGTCACTGTGGTGGTTATTGTTGTGGTTGTTGTTGTTGTTTTGACCTTGCATCAGACAGAGAGAAAAGGAGAGAGCAGGGGAAAAACAGAGTGGGAGAGAAAGATAGAGCCCCTAAAGACCTGCTTCACCCCCTGTAAAGCGACTCCCCTGCAGGTGGGGTTCTGGGCGCCAGACCCCAGACCCTTCCACCTGTCCCCTCTTTTCGTGAGCGCCACAAGGCCTTAACCCTCTGACATACCGCCAAAACTCCCGGGATTTACTTTTGAAGGCAATAATCACCTGCCTCATTTTGAATCTCATTATCCTGAGGGTCAGTCCTGGAGACAGCGTCATGACACGACACACGGAGATCTCTGGTATCAGACAGCACCTGGAACAGCAGCTGGGGCTCTAGTGCCAGGGCAGGAGCAACTCCCCATCCACCGTCCACGGAGTCCACCTGCCCTCATTTTGGTCCTTTTCCCTCCAAAAAAGATCTTTCCCTTTTTTCACTCAGAAACAAGCAGCAGACAGGTTACCCAGGCAGGGGGAAAAAAATAATTAAAAAGCCTTTTTTTTTTTTTTTTAGGCGTAGCGAATGACCATCTTCTGGGAAGTACAGGTTTTGAACCAGAAAACTCTGTCTGTCTGTGTCCTAGTCCACAGAAAGAGCCACTAGCCCAGCCAGATCTCACACTCAGATGGGGTGTTTTTGCCAGTCAAATGTCTGCACAGCGCACTAGGGATTGGGCGGCCTGAGACCCAAATGTTACATTGTAGATGGACTGTTTGCAGTGCTTGCTCCCCAGGACATTGGACTTTCTCAACTCCCTCCCCTACAGCATGAAAAAAAAGGTTCTTGACCAACCATAGAGCAAATGGAGTAGGGGCGAGTGGAGCTTGTTGCATGTCTGTGCTGCTCATGCCCAGGTGTCTGTGGGGGGCCGTGGCAGAGGCTGTAAGGGGGCTAGGGGGCAGAAGGAGACTGTTTGAGAGCAGGCTGCAGGCAGGGGAGCCCGTGAGTGTGTGCAGGGCTGTGTGTGTGGGTGTGGTGGCAGGGGGTTAGGGCAGGTCCCCCTGCTGGATGGTGAGATGGCAGCTGGGCTGGCTCTGGGCCCCCAGGGCTGAAGCGCAGAAGCAGGGTGGCAGGAAAGTAGTGCATGGAGGCACACAGTAGATGTTAGTTGGGGAGCTGGGGGACAGAGGGCAAGGGGCAAGGGGGCATCCTTGAGCAGGGGTCTGGAGTAGAGAGTGGGGGGAGCTGGAGGCATGGAAGGTCCCAGGAACCAGGGATTGACAGGAACAGATTCCTGCACCCACCCACTGGATAGAAGCTGCAGCAGCCAGAGCACCAGCCCTGGCTTGCCTAGGCCAATGGCACTGAATGAGTCCCGCTGAGGATGAGGCAGAGAAGGAGGAGGAGGTGGAGGAGGAGGAGGAGGAGGAGGAGGAGGAGGAAGAGGAGAAGGAAGAAGAGGAGGAGGAAGAGGAGTAGGAGGAGGAGTAGGGGCAGGAGGGCAGCTATCAGTAGGCAATGGGATGATTAATAGAGGCCTCCATTAAGGTGGCATGTGTCCAGGCAGGCACCCACCAATCCTCAGGGGCAGCTCAGGGCACCCAGGGACCTGGTGTGGGTATCTGTGGGGCGGGGACTGTCAGTCAGTCAGCAAGACTGTGTGTCAGTGCAAAAGGTGAGACAGGGGCCTGGCGGAACTTGGTCCCCAGCCCTGGGCTGTCAGATGCCAGCCCCATGCCCAGACACACACCAATCTGCCCATAGCCCCTTGGCCCGGCCGACCTGCACCTGCTTTGGCCTGGGGCTCTGGCTCTGGTGGCTGGCCACCAGCCCTCAAGGTCAAGTTCAGGGTGGGGGTCATGGCTGCTGGTCAACTGGATGGGCGGGGTCCCCGTGGCCTTGCAACCACAGGAGCCCTCTGTGATGTCCTAGCCCCTGGCATTCTGTGCTGGCCACACTGGCACTGGGCAGCCCAACTGCCCTGCCACTAGGTCAGCCAGCAGCGCCCAGACGCCTGGGCCCTGGCACAGAGGGACGGAAGGATGGGAAGCCAGTGCTGACCGACAAGGGACCTCAGGGCTGGCAGTCAAGAGAAGACAGGTGGAGGTGTGCCCGGGATCCAGGGAGCCCAGGCCAGAGCTGCCTGCATGCCTGCCTGCCTTGCTGGATGTCTGTATGCTGCCTTTGTCCAGGTAGGTTTCTCAGGTCCCCTCCACTCCTGTCCTCTCCTGTCCTCTCCTGTCCTCTCCTGCCCTCACCATCCTCTCCCCTCTCCTCTCCTCTGCACTTTGCTTCTCTCCTTTGTCTGTCTTCTCTTCCGGGTGCCCTGCTCAACAGCTCCAGCACTTGTGATGGTTCTCCAGTGACAGCTGTTCGCAACCCCTTCCACCCCCTCCTTGCCCCTGAAGTGACCCAACTCACAGGTCTCCGGCTCACCCCACCCACACCTACACCCCCCAACACATTCCCTGGTTCAGCCCCTCTGCCCTATTCAGCCGAACTCGCCCCTTTGCAACCTACCTATGCATCCTGGTTAGTCTTCACCATTCAAGGAGAGATCTCCTTTTATCCTTAGCTTGGTTCACTGGTGGATGGATGGATGGATGGATGGATGGATGGATGGATACATGGATGGATGGATGGATGGATGTATAGATTGATGGGTGGATGGATGGATGCATGGACAGGTCAATGGATTGGTTTTGTAGAGGCAGAGTACCATCTAGGGGTACTTGAGACCGCTGGTGTCAGAGCCAGAGTCTATGTCAAATGTAAAACATTAATTCATCAATAACAAAAATGATTAAGTACCTATTAAAATAAATAAATAAATAAATATAAAAACTTGGTTAAAAAGTACATGGCGTCTTTGCCTTTCTGCATATGGTATGCTGTGAGGATCTTAACAAGGAAAGCATTGTCCTGAGTAGCCCCATTGAAGTAGTGGAATATTTCCTTTTTCTTTTTTTACTTTCAATTTTCTTGATTATTTATTGGAATAAATAGACAGGAATTGAGAGGGAAGGGAGGGATAGAGGGTTTGTGACACAGAGAGAGTCACCTTCAGCACTTCTGCACCACTTGTAAAGATTTCCCCCGGCAGGTGGGGACCAGGGTCTTGAAGCCCAGTCCCCCTGCATTGTAACATGAGTGCTTAACTGGGTGTGGCACCACCTGGTACCCTTGATGGGACACTTTTTTTTAGCAATGAAAAGAAATTCTCGTGGCAAGGTAATAAATAAATGAAGAAATAAACAAAAGTGCATTTACATGAACTCTGGAAACACACAGGGACATATACATCTCTGTAACCTGTATTACTTATTCGTTGATTGATTGATTGCCTCAAGGGGTTATTGCCTCAGCTCAGTGCCTGCGCCACGAATAATCCACAGCCCCTGCACTCCTTTTGTTCCCCTTTCACTGCCCTTGTTGCTTGGTCACTGTGGTGGTTATTGTTGTGGTTGTTGTTGTTGTTTTGACCTTGCATCAGACAGAGAGAAAAGGAGAGAGCAGGGGAAAAACAGAGTGGGAGAGAAAGATAGAGCCCCTAAAGACCTGCTTCACCCCCTGTAAAGCGACTCCCCTGCAGGTGGGGTTCTGGGCGCCAGACCCCAGACCCTTCCACCTGTCCCCTCTTTTCGTGAGCGCCACAAGGCCTTAACCCTCTGACATACCGCCAAAACTCCAGGGATTTACTTTTGAAGGCAATAATCACCTGCCTCATTTTGAATCTCATTATCCTGAGGGTCAGTCCTGGAGACAGCGTCATGACACGACACACGGAGATCTCTGGTATCAGACAGCACCTGGAACAGCAGCTGGGGCTCTAGTGCCAGGGCAGGAGCAACTCCCCATCCACCGTCCAAGGAGTCCACCTGCCCTCATTTTGGTCCTTTTCCCTCCAAAAAAGATCTTTCCCTTTTTTCACTCAGAAACAAGCAGCAGACAGGTTACCCAGGCAGGGGGAAAAAAATAATTAAAAAGCCTTTTTTTTTTTTTAGGCGTAGCAAATGACCATCTTCTGGGAAGTACAGGTTTTGAACCAGAAAACTCTGTCTGTCTGTGTCCTAGTCCACAGAAAGAGCCACTAGCCCAGCCAGATCTCACACTCAGATGGGGTGTTTTTGCCAGTCAAATGTCTGCACAGCGCACTAGGGATTGGGCGGCCTGAGACCCAAATGTTACATTGTAGATGGACTGTTTGCAGTGCTTGCTCCCCAGGACATTGGACTTTCTCAACTCCCTCCCCTACAGCATGAAAAAAAAGGTTCTTGACCAACCATAGAGCAAATGGAGTAGGGGCGAGTGGAGCTTGTTGCATGTCTGTGCTGCTCATGCCCAGGTGTCTGTGGGGGGCCGTGGCAGAGGCTGTAAGGGGGCTAGGGGGCAGAAGGAGACTGTTTGAGAGCAGGCTGCAGGCAGGGGAGCCCGTGAGTGTGTGCAGGGCTGTGTGTGTGGGTGTGGTGGCAGGGGGTTAGGGCAGGTCCCCCTGCTGGATGGTGAGATGGCAGCTGGGCTGGCTCTGGGCCCCCAGGGCTGAAGCGCAGAAGCAGGGTGGCAGGAAAGTAGTGCATGGAGGCACACAGTAGATGTTAGTTGGGGAGCTGGGGGACAGAGGGCAAGGGGCAAGGGGGCATCCTTGAGCAGGGGTCTGGAGTAGAGAGTGGGGGGAGCTGGAGGCATGGAAGGTCCCAGGAACCAGGGATTGACAGGAACAGATTCCTGCACCCACCCACTGGATAGAAGCTGCAGCAGCCAGAGCACCAGCCCTGGCTTGCCTAGGCCAATGGCACTGAATGAGTCCCGCTGAGGATGAGGCAGAGAAGGAGGAGGAGGTGGAGGAGGAGGAGGAGGAGGAGGAGGAGGAGGAGGAAGAGGAGAAGGAAGAAGAGGAGGAGGAAGAGGAGTAGGAGGAGGAGTAGGGGCAGGAGGGCAGCTATCAGTAGGCAATGGGATTAATAGAGGCCTCCATTACGGTGGCATGTGTCCAGGCAGGCACCCACCAATCCTCAGGGGCAGCTCAGGGCACCCAGGGACCTGGTGTGGGTATCTGTGGGGCGGGGACTGTCAGTCAGTCAGCAAGACTGTGTGTCAGTGCAAAAGGTGAGACAGGGGCCTGGCGGAACTTGGTCCCCAGCCCTGGGCTGTCAGATGCCAGCCCCATGCCCAGACACACACCAATCTGCCCATAGCCCCTTGGCCAGGCCGACCTGCACCTGCTTTGGCCTGGGGCTCTGGCTCTGGTGGCTGGCCACCAGCCCTCAAGGTCAAGTTCAGGGTGGGGGTCATGGCTGCTGGTCAACTGGATGGGCGGGGTCCCCGTGGCCTTGCAACCACAGGAGCCCTCTGTGATGTCCTAGCCCCTGGCATTCTGTGCTGGCCACACTGGCACTGGGCAGCCCAACTGCCCTGCCACTAGGTCAGCCAGCAGCGCCCAGACGCCTGGGCCCTGGCACAGAGGGACGGAAGGATGGGAAGCCAGTGCTGACCGACAAGGGACCTCAGGGCTGGCAGTCAAGAGAAGACAGGTGGAGGTGTGCCCGGGATCCAGGGAGCCCAGGCCAGAGCTGCCTGCATGCCTGCCTGCCTTGCTGGATGTCTGTATGCTGCCTTTGTCCAGGTAGGTTTCTCAGGTCCCCTCCACTCCTGTCCTCTCCTGTCCTCTCCTGTCCTCTCCTGCCCTCACCATCCTCTCCCCTCTCCTCTCCTCTGCACTTTGCTTCTCTCCTTTGTCTGTCTTCTCTTCCGGGTGCCCTGCTCAACAGCTCCAGCACTTGTGATGGTTCTCCAGTGACAGCTGTTCGCAACCCCTTCCACCCCCTCCTTGCCCCTGAAGTGACCCAACTCACAGGTCTCCGGCTCACCCCACCCACACCTACACCCCCCAACACATTCCCTGGTTCAGCCCCTCTGCCCTATTCAGCCGAACTCGCCCCTTTGCAACCTACCTATGCATCCTGGTTAGTCTTCACCATTCAAGGAGAGATCTCCTTTTATCCTTAGCTTGGTTCACTGGTGGATGGATGGATGGATGGATGGATGGATGGATGGATGCATGGATGGATGGATGGATGGATGTATAGATTGATGGGTGGATGGATGGATGCATGGACAGGTCAATGGATTGGTTTTGTAGAGGCAGAGTACCATCTAGGGGTACTTGAGACCGCTGGTGTCAGAGCCAGAGTCTATGTCAAATGTAAAACATTAATTCATCAATAACAAAAATGATTAAGTACCTATTAAAATAAATAAATAAATAAATATAAAAACTTGGTTAAAAAGTACATGGCGTCTTTGCCTTTCTGCATATGGTATGCTGTGAGGATCTTAACAAGGAAAGCATTGTCCTGAGTAGCCCCATTGAAGTAGTGGAATATTTCCTTTTTCTTTTTTTACTTTCAATTTTCTTGATTATTTATTGGAATAAATAGACAGGAATTGAGAGGGAAGGGAGGGATAGAGGGTTTGTGACACAGAGAGAGTCACCTTCAGCACTTCTGCACCACTTGTAAAGATTTCCCCCGGCAGGTGGGGACCAGGGTCTTGAAGCCCAGTCCCCCTGCATTGTAACATGAGTGCTTAACTGGGTGTGGCACCACCTGGTACCCTTGATGGGACACTTTTTTTTAGCAATGAAAAGAAATTCTCGTGGCAAGGTAATAAATAAATGAAGAAATAAACAAAAGTGCATTTACATGAACTCTGGAAACACACAGGGACATATACATCTCTGTAACCTGTATTACTTATTCGTTGATTGATTGATTGCCTCAAGGGGTTATTGCCTCAGCTCAGTGCCTGCGCCACGAATAATCCACAGCCCCTGCACTCCTTTTGTTCCCCTTTCGCTGCCCTTGTTGCTTGCTCACTGTGGTGGTTATTGTTGTGGTTGTTGTTGTTGTTTTGACCTTGCATCAGACAGAGAGAAAAGGAGAGAGCAGGGGAAAAACAGAGTGGGAGAGAAAGATAGAGCCCCTAAAGACCTGCTTCACCCCCTGTAAAGCGACTCCCCTGCAGGTGGGGTTCTGGGCGCCAGACCCCAGACCCTTCCACCTGTCCCCTCTTTTCGTGAGCGCCACAAGGCCTTAACCCTCTGACATACCGCCAAACCTCCCGGGATTTACTTTTGAAGGCAATATCACCTGCCTCATTTTGAATCTCATTATCCTGAGGGTCAGTCCTGGAGACAGCGTCATGACACGACACACGGAGATCTCTGGTATCAGACAGCACCTGGAACAGCAGCTGGGGCTCTAGTGCCAGGGCAGGAGCAACTCCCCATCCACCGTCCACGGAGTCCACCTGCCCTCATTTTGGTCCTTTTCCCTCCAAAAAAGATCTTTCCCTTTTTTCACTCAGAAACAAGCAGCAGACAGGTTACCCAGGCAGGGGGAAAAAAATAATTAAAAAGCCTTTTTTTTTTTTTTTTTTTTAGGCGTAGCGAATGACCATCTTCTGGGAAGTACAGGTTTTGAACCAGAAAACACTGTCTGTCTGTGTCCTAGTCCACAGAAAGAGCCACTAGCCCAGCCAGATCTCACACTCAGATGGGGTGTTTTTGCCAGTCAAAAGTCTGCACAGCGCACTAGGGATTGGGCGGCCTGAGACCCAAATGTTACATTGTAGATGGACTGTTTGCAGTGCTTGCTCCCCAGGACATTGGACTTTCTCAACTCCCTCCCCTACAGCATGAAAAAAAAGGTTCTTGACCAACCATAGAGCAAATGGAGTAGGGGCGAGTGGAGCTTGTTGCATGTCTGTGCTGCTCATGCCCAGGTGTCTGTGGGGGGCCGTGGCAGAGGCTGTAAGGGGGCTAGGGGGCAGAAGGAGACTGTTTGAGAGCAGGCTGCAGGCAGGGGAGCCCGTGAGTGTGTGCAGGGCTGTGTGTGTGGGTGTGGTGGCAGGGGGTTAGGGCAGGTCCCCGTGCTGGATGGTGAGATGGCAGCTGGGCTGGCTCTGGGCCCCCAGGGCTGAAGCGCAGAAGCAGGGTGGCAGGAAAGTAGTGCATGGAGGCACACAGTAGATGTTAGTTGGGGAGCTGGGGGACAGAGGGCAAGGGGCAAGGGGGCATCCTTGAGCAGGGGTCTGGAGTAGAGAGTGGGGGGAGCTGGAGGCATGGAAGGTCCCAGGAACCAGGGATTGACAGGAACAGATTCCTGCACCCACCCACTGGATAGAAGCTGCAGCAGCCAGAGCACCAGCCCTGGCTTGCCTAGGCCAATGGCACTGAATGAGTCCCGCTGAGGATGAGGCAGAGAAGGAGGAGGAGGTGGAGGAGGAGGAGGAGGAGGAGGAGGAGGAAGAGGAGAAGGAAGAAGAGGAGGAGGAAGAGGAGTAGGAGGAGGAGTAGGGGTAGGAGGGCAGCTATCAGTAGGCAATGGGATTAATAGAGGCCTCCATTACGGTGGCATGTGTCCAGGCAGGCACCCACCAATCCTCAGGGGCAGCTCAGGGCACCCAGGGACCTGGTGTGGGTATCTGTGGGGCGGGGACTGTCAGTCAGTCAGCAAGACTGTGTGTCAGTGCAAAAGGTGAGACAGGGGCCTGGCGGACCTTGGTCCCCAGCCCTGGGCTGTCAGATGCCAGCCCCATGCCCAGACACACACCAATCTGCCCATAGCCCCTTGGCCCGGCCGACCTGCACCTGCTTTGGCCTGGGGCTCTGGCTCTGGTGGCTGGCCACCTGCCCTCAAGGTCAAGTTCAGGGTGGGGGTCATGGCTGCTGGTCAACTGGATGGGCGGGGTCCCCGTGGCCTTGCAACCACAGGAGCCCTCTGTGATGTCCTAGCCCCTGGCATTCTGTGCTGGCCACACTGGCACTGGGCAGCCCAACTGCCCTGCCACTAGGTCAGCCAGCAGCGCCCAGACGCCTGGGCCCTGGCACAGAGGGACGGAAGGATGGGAAGCCAGTGCTGACCGACAAGGGACCTCAGGGCTGGCAGTCAAGAGAAGACAGGTGGAGGTGTGCCCGGGATCCAGGGAGCCCAGGCCAGAGCTGCCTGCATGCCTGCCTGCCTTGCTGGATGTCTGTATGCTGCCTTTGTCCAGGTAGGTTTCTCAGGTCCCCTCCACTCCTGTCCTCTCCTGTCCTCTCCTGTCCTCTCCTGCCCTCACCATCCTCTCCCCTCTCCTCTCCTCTGCACTTTGCTTCTCTCCTTTGTCTGTCTTCTCTTCCGGGTGCCCTGCTCAACAGCTCCAGCACTTGTGATGGTTCTCCAGTGACAGCTGTTCGCAACCCCTTCCACCCCCTCCTTGCCCCTGAAGTGACCCAACTCACAGGTCTCCGGCTCACCCCACCCACACCTACACCCCCCAACACATTCCCTGGTTCAGCCCCTCTGCCCTATTCAGCCGAACTCGCCCCTTTGCAACCTACCTATGCATCCTGGTTAGTCTTCACCATTCAAGGAGAGATCTCCTTTTATCCTTAGCTTGGTTCACTGGTGGATGGATGGATGGATGCATGGATGGATGGATGGATGGATGGATGCATGGATGGATGGATGGATGGATGTATAGATTGATGGGTGGATGGATGGATGCATGGACAGGTCAATGGATTGGTTTTGTAGAGGCAGAGTACCATCTAGGGGTACTTGAGACCGCTGGTGTCAGAGCCAGAGTCTATGTCAAATGTAAAACATTAATTCATCAATAACAAAAATGATTAAGTACCTATTAAAATAAATAAATAAATAAATATAAAAACTGGGTTAAAAAGTACATGGCGTCTTTGCCTTTCTGCATATGGTATGCTGTGAGGATCTTAACAAGGAAAGCATTGTCCTGAGTAGCCCCATTGAAGTAGTGGAATATTTCCTTTTTCTTTTTTTACTTTCAATTTTCTTGATTATTTATTGGAATAAATAGACAGGAATTGAGAGGGAAGGGAGGGATAGAGGGTTTGTGACACAGAGAGAGTCACCTTCAGCACTTCTGCACCACTTGTAAAGATTTCCCCCGGCAGGTGGGGACCAGGGTCTTGAAGCCCAGTCCCCCTGCATTGTAACATGAGTGCTTAACTGGGTGTGGCACCACCTGGTACCCTTGATGGGACACTTTTTTTTAGCAATGAAAAGAAATTCTCGTGGCAAGGTAATAAATAAATGAAGAAATAAACAAAAGTGCATTTACATGAACTCTGGAAACACACAGGGACATATACATCTCTGTAACCTGTATTACTTATTCGTTGATTGATTGATTGCCTCAAGGGGTTATTGCCTCAGCTCAGTGCCTGCGCCACGAATAATCCACAGCCCCTGCACTCCTTTTGTTCCCCTTTCGCTGCCCTTGTTGCTTGGTCACTGTGGTGGTTATTGTTGTGGTTGTTGTTGTTGTTTTGACCTTGCATCAGACAGAGAGAAAAGGAGAGAGCAGGGGAAAAACAGAGTGGGAGAGAAAGATAGAGCCCCTAAAGACCTGCTTCACCCCCTGTAAAGCGACTCCCCTGCAGGTGGGGTTCTGGGCGCCAGACCCCAGACCCTTCCACCTGTCCCCTCTTTTCGTGAGCGCCACAAGGCCTTAACCCTCTGACATACCGCCAAACCTCCCGGGATTTACTTTTGAAGGCAATATCACCTGCCTCATTTTGAATCTCATTATCCTGAGGGTCAGTCCTGGAGACAGCATCATGACACGACACACGGAGATCTCTGGTATCAGACAGCACCTGGAACAGCAGCTGGGGCTCTAGTGCCAGGGCAGGAGCAACTCCCCATCCACCGTCCACGGAGTCCACCTGCCCTCATTTTGGTCCTTTTCCCTCCAAAAAAGATCTTTCCCTTTTTTCACTCAGAAACAAGCAGCAGACAGGTTACCCAGGCAGGGGGAAAAAAATAATTAAAAATCCTTTTTTTTTTTTTTTTTTAGGCGTAGCGAATGACCATCTTCTGGGAAGTACAGGTTTTGAACCAGAAAACTCTGTCTGTCTGTGTCCTAGTCCACAGAAATAGCCACTAGCCCAGCCCGATCTCACACTCAGATGGGGTGTTTTTGCCAGTCAAAAGTCTGCACAGCGCACTAGGGATTGGGCGACCTGAGACACAAATGTTACATTGTAGATGGACTGTTTGCAGTGCTTGCTCCCCAGGACATTGGACTTTCTCAACTCCCTCCCCTACAGCATGAAAAAAAGGTTCTTGACCAACCATAGAGCAAATGGAGTAGGGGCGAGTGGAGCTTGTTGCATGTCTGTGCTGCTCATGCCCAGGTGTTTGTGGGGGGCCGTGGCAGAGGCTGTAAGGGGGATAGGGGGCAGAAGGAGACTGTTTGAGAGCAGGCTGCAGGCAGGGGAGCCCGTGAGTGTGTGCAGGGCTGTGTGTGTGGTTGTGGTGGCAGGGGGTTAGGGCAGGTCCCCGTGCTGGATGGTGAGATGGCAGCTGGGCTGGCTCTGGGCCCCCAGGGCTGAAGCGCAGAAGCAGGGTGGCAGGAAAGTAGTGCATGGAGGCACGCAGTAGATGTTAGTTGGGGAGCTGGGGGACAGAGGGCAAGGGGAAAGGGGGCATCCTTGAGCAGGGGTCTGGAGTAGAGAGTGGGGGGAGCTGGAGGCATGGAAGGTCCCAGGAACCAGGGATTGACAGGAACAGATTCCTGCACCCACCCACTGGATAGAAGCTGCAGCAGCCAGAGCACCAGCCCTGGCTTGCCTAGGCCAAGGGCACTGAATGAGTCCCGCTGAGGATGAGGAAGAGAAGGAGGAGGAGGTGGAGGAGGAGGAGGAGGAGGAGGAGGAGGAGGAAGAGGAGAAGGAAGAAGAGGAGGAGGAAGAGGAGTAGGAGGAGGAGTAGGGGCAGGAGGGCAGCTATCAGTAGGCAATGGGATTAATAGAGGCCTCCATTACGGAGGCATGTGTCCAGGCAGGCACCCACCAATCCTCAGGGGCAGCTCAGGGCACCCAGGGACCTGGTGTGGGTATCTGTGGGGCGGGGACTGTCAGTCAGTCAGCAAGACTGTGTGTCAGTGCAAAAGGTGAGACAGGGGCCTGGCTGACCTTGGTCCCCAGCCCTGGGCTGTCAGATGCCAGCCCCATGCCCAGACACACACCAATCTGCCCATAGCCCCTTGGCCCGGCCGACCTGCACCTGCTTTGGCCTGGGGCTCTGGCTCTGGTGGCTGGCCACCAGCCCTCAAGGTCAAGTTCAGGGTGGGGGTCATGGCTGCTGGTCAACTGGATGGGCGGGGTCCCCGTGGCCTAGCAACCACAGGATCCCTCTGTGATGTCCTAGCCCCTGGCATTCTGTGCTGGCCACACTGGCACTGGGCAGCCCAACTGCCCTGCCACTAGGTCAGCCAGCAGCGCCCAGACGCCTGGGCCCTGGCACAGAGGGATGGAAGGATGGGAAGCCAGTGCTGACCGACAAGGGACCTCAGGGCTGGCAGTCAAGAGAAGACAGGTGGAGGTGTGCCCGGGATCCAGGGAGCCCAGGCCAGAGCTGCCTGCATGCCTGCCTGCCTTGCTGGATGTCTGTATGCTGCCTTTGTCCAGGTAGGTTTCTCAGGTCCCCTCCACTCCTGTCCTCTCCTGTCCTCTCCTGTCCTCTCCTGCCCTCACCATCCTCTCCCCTCTCCTCTCCTCTGCACTTTGCTTCTCTCCTTTGTCTGTCTTCTCTTCCGGGTGCCCTGCTCAACAGCTCCAGCACTTGTGATGGTTCTCCAGTGACAGCTGTTCGCAACCCCTTCCACCCCCTCCTTGCCCCTGAAGTGACCCAACTCACAGGTCTCCGGCTCACCCCACCCACACCTACACCCCCCAACACATTCCCTGGTTCAGCCCCTCTGCCCTATTCAGCCGAACTCGCCCCTTTGCAACCTACCTATGCATCCTGGTTAGTCTTCACCATTCAAGGAGAGATCTCCTTTTATCCTTAGCTTGGTTCACTGGTGGATGGATGGATGGATGCATGGATGGATGGATGGATGGATGGATGCATGGATGGATGGATGGATGGATGTATAGATTGATGGGTGGATGGATGGATGCATGGACAGGTCAATGGATTGGTTTTGTAGAGGCAGAGTACCATCTAGGGGTACTTGAGACCGCTGGTGTCAGAGCCAGAGTCTATGTCAAATGTAAAACATTAATTCATCAATAACAAAAATGATTAAGTACCTATTAAAATAAATAAATAAATAAATATAAAAACTTGGTTAAAAAGTACATGGCGTCTTTGCCTTTCTGCATATGGTATGCTGTGAGGATCTTAACAAGGAAAGCATTGTCCTGAGTAGCCCCATTGAAGTAGTGGAATATTTCCTTTTTCTTTTTTTACTTTCAATTTTCTTGATTATTTATTGGAATAAATAGACAGGAATTGAGAGGGAAGGGAGGGATAGAGGGTTTGTGACACAGAGAGAGTCACCTTCAGCACTTCTGCACCACTTGTAAAGATTTCCCCCGGCAGGTGGGGACCAGGGTCTTGAAGCCCAGTCCCCCTGCATTGTAACATGAGTGCTTAACTGGGTGTGGCACCACCTGGTACCCTTGATGGGACACTTTTTTTTAGCAATGAAAAGAAATTCTCGTGGCAAGGTAATAAATAAATGAAGAAATAAACAAAAGTGCATTTACATGAACTCTGGAAACACACAGGGACATATACATCTCTGTAACCTGTATTACTTATTCGTTGATTGATTGATTGCCTCAAGGGGTTATTGCCTCAGCTCAGTGCCTGCGCCACGAATAATCCACAGCCCCTGCACTCCTTTTGTTCCCCTTTCGCTGCCCTTGTTGCTTGGTCACTGTGGTGGTTATTGTTGTGGTTGTTGTTGTTGTTTTGACCTTGCATCAGACAGAGAGAAAAGGAGAGAGCAGGGGAAAAACAGAGTGGGAGAGAAAGATAGAGCCCCTAAAGACCTGCTTCACCCCCTGTAAAGCGACTCCCCTGCAGGTGGGGTTCTGGGCGCCAGACCCCAGACCCTTCCACCTGTCCCCTCTTTTCGTGAGGGCCACAAGGCCTTAACCCTCTGACATACCGCCAAACCTCCCGGGATTTACTTTTGAAGGCAATATCACCTGCCTCATTTTGAATCTCATTATCCTGACGGTCAGTCCTGGAGACAGCGTCATGACACGACACACGGAGATCTCTGGTATCAGACAGCACCTGGAACAGCAGCTGGGGCTCTAGTGCCAGGGCAGGAGCAACTCCCCATCCACCGTCCACGGAGTCCACCTGCCCTCATTTTGGTCCTTTTCCCTCCAAAAAAGATCTTTCCCTTTTTTCACTCAGAAACAAGCAGCAGACAGGTTACCCAGGCAGGGGGAAAAAAATAATTAAAAAGCCTTTTTTTTTTTTTTTTTTTTTTTTTAGGCGTAGCGAATGACCATCTTCTGGGAAGTACAGGTTTTGAACCAGAAAACACTGTCTGTCTGTGTCCTAGTCCACAGAAAGAGCCACTAGCCCAGCCAGATCTCACACTCAGATGGGGTGTTTTTGCCAGTCAAAAGTCTGCACAGCGCACTAGGGATTGGGCGGCCTGAGACCCAAATGTTACATTGTAGATGGACTGTTTGCAGTGCTTGCTCCCCAGGACATTGGACTTTCTCAACTCCCTCCCCTACAGCATGAAAAAAAAGGTTCTTGACCAACCATAGAGCAAATGGAGTAGGGGCGAGTGGAGCTTGTTGCATGTCTGTGCTGCTCATGCCCAGGTGTCTGTGGGGGGCCGTGGCAGAGGCTGTAAGGGGGCTAGGGGGCAGAAGGAGACTGTTTGAGAGCAGGCTGCAGGCAGGGGAGCCCGTGAGTGTGTGCAGGGCTGTGTGTGTGGGTGTGGTGGCAGGGGGTTAGGGCAGGTCCCCCTGCTGGATGGTGAGATGGCAGCTGGGCTGGCTCTGGGCCCCCAGGGCTGAAGCGCAGAAGCAGGGTGGCAGGAAAGTAGTGCATGGAGGCACACAGTAGATGTTAGTTGGGGAGCTGGGGGACAGAGGGCAAGGGGCAAGGGGGCATCCTTGAGCAGGGGTCTGGAGTAGAGAGTGGGGGGAGCTGGAGGCATGGAAGGTCCCAGGAACCAGGGATTGACAGGAACAGATTCCTGCACCCACCCACTGGATAGAAGCTGCAGCAGCCAGAGCACCAGCCCTGGCTTGCCTAGGCCAATGGCACTGAATGAGTCCCGCTGAGGATGAGGCAGAGAAGGAGGAGGAGGTGGAGGAGGAGGAGGAGGAGGAGGAGGAGGAAGAGGAGAAGGAAGAAGAGGAGGAGGAAGAGGAGTAGGAGGAGGAGTAGGGGTAGGAGGGCAGCTATCAGTAGGCAATGGGATTAATAGAGGCCTCCATTACGGTGGCATGTGTCCAGGCAGGCACCCACCAATCCTCAGGGGCAGCTCAGGGCACCCAGGGACCTGGTGTGGGTATCTGTGGGGCGGGGACTGTCAGACAGTCAGCAAGACTGTGTGTCAGTGCAAAAGGTGAGACAGGGGCCTGGCGGACCTTGGTCCCCAGCCCTGGGCTGTCAGATGCCAGCCCCATGCCCAGACACACACCAATCTGCCCATAGCCCCTTGGCCCGGCCGACCTGCACCTGCTTTGGCCTGGGGCTCTGGCTCTGGTGGCTGGCCACCTGCCCTCAAGGTCAAGTTCAGGGTGGGGGTCATGGCTGCTGGTCAACTGGATGGGCGGGGTCCCCGTGGCCTTGCAACCACAGGAGCCCTCTGTGATGTCCTAGCCCCTGGCATTCTGTGCTGGCCACACTGGCACTGGGCAGCCCAACTGCCCTGCCACTAGGTCAGCCAGCAGCGCCCAGACGCCTGGGCCCTGGCACAGAGGGACGGAAGGATGGGAAGCCAGTGCTGACCGACAAGGGACCTCAGGGCTGGCAGTCAAGAGAAGACAGGTGGAGGTGTGCCCGGGATCCAGGGAGCCCAGGCCAGAGCTGCCTGCATGCCTGCCTGCCTTGCTGGATGTCTGTATGCTGCCTTTGTCCAGGTAGGTTTCTCAGGTCCCCTCCACTCCTGTCCTCTCCTGTCCTCTCCTGTCCTCTCCTGCCCTCACCATCCTCTCCCCTCTCCTCTCCTCTGCACTTTGCTTCTCTCCTTTGTCTGTCTTCTCTTCCGGGTGCCCTGCTCAACAGCTCCAGCACTTGTGATGGTTCTCCAGTGACAGCTGTTCGCAACCCCTTCCACCCCCTCCTTGCCCCTGAAGTGACCCAACTCACAGGTCTCCGGCTCACCCCACCCACACCTACACCCCCCAACACATTCCCTGGTTCAGCCCCTCTGCCCTATTCAGCCGAACTCGCCCCTTTGCAACCTACCTATGCATCCTGGTTAGTCTTCACCATTCAAGGAGAGATCTCCTTTTATCCTTAGCTTGGTTCACTGGTGGATGGATGGATGGATGCATGGATGGATGGATGGATGGATGGATGCATGGATGGATGGATGGATGGATGTATAGATTGATGGGTGGATGGATGGATGCATGGACAGGTCAATGGATTGGTTTTGTAGAGGCAGAGTACCATCTAGGGGTACTTGAGACCGCTGGTGTCAGAGCCAGAGTCTATGTCAAATGTAAAACATTAATTCATCAATAACAAAAATGATTAAGTACCTATTAAAATAAATAAATAAATAAATATAAAAACTGGGTTAAAAAGTACATGGCGTCTTTGCCTTTCTGCATATGGTATGCTGTGAGGATCTTAACAAGGAAAGCATTGTCCTGAGTAGCCCCATTGAAGTAGTGGAATATTTCCTTTTTCTTTTTTTACTTTCAATTTTCTTGATTATTTATTGGAATAAATAGACAGGAATTGAGAGGGAAGGGAGGGATAGAGGGTTTGTGACACAGAGAGAGTCACCTTCAGCACTTCTGCACCACTTGTAAAGATTTCCCCCGGCAGGTGGGGACCAGGGTCTTGAAGCCCAGTCCCCCTGCATTGTAACATGAGTGCTTAACTGGGTGTGGCACCACCTGGTACCCTTGATGGGACACTTTTTTTTAGCAATGAAAAGAAATTCTCGTGGCAAGGTAATAAATAAATGAAGAAATAAACAAAAGTGCATTTACATGAACTCTGGAAACACACAGGGACATATACATCTCTGTAACCTGTATTACTTATTCGTTGATTGATTGATTGCCTCAAGGGGTTATTGCCTCAGCTCAGTGCCTGCGCCACGAATAATCCACAGCCCCTGCACTCCTTTTGTTCCCCTTTCGCTGCCCTTGTTGCTTGGTCACTGTGGTGGTTATTGTTGTGGTTGTTGTTGTTGTTTTGACCTTGCATCAGACAGAGAGAAAAGGAGAGAGCAGGGGAAAAACAGAGTGGGAGAGAAAGATAGAGCCCCTAAAGACCTGCTTCACCCCCTGTAAAGCGACTCCCCTGCAGGTGGGGTTCTGGGCGCCAGACCCCAGACCCTTCCACCTGTCCCCTCTTTTCGTGAGCGCCACAAGGCCTTAACCCTCTGACATACCGCCAAACCTCCCGGGATTTACTTTTGAAGGCAATATCACCTGCCTCATTTTGAATCTCATTATCCTGAGGGTCAGTCCTGGAGACAGCATCATGACACGACACACGGAGATCTCTGGTATCAGACAGCACCTGGAACAGCAGCTGGGGCTCTAGTGCCAGGGCAGGAGCAACTCCCCATCCACCGTCCACGGAGTCCACCTGCCCTCATTTTGGTCCTTTTCCCTCCAAAAAAGATCTTTCCCTTTTTTCACTCAGAAACAAGCAGCAGACAGGTTACCCAGGCAGGGGGAAAAAAATAATTAAAAATCCTTTTTTTTTTTTTTTTTTAGGCGTAGCGAATGACCATCTTCTGGGAAGTACAGGTTTTGAACCAGAAAACTCTGTCTGTCTGTGTCCTAGTCCACAGAAATAGCCACTAGCCCAGCCCGATCTCACACTCAGATGGGGTGTTTTTGCCAGTCAAAAGTCTGCAGAGCGCACTAGGGATTGGGCGACCTGAGACACAAATGTTACATTGTAGATGGACTGTTTGCAGTGCTTGCTCCCCAGGACATTGGACTTTCTCAACTCCCTCCCCTACAGCATGAAAAAAAGGTTCTTGACCAACCATAGAGCAAATGGAGTAGGGGCGAGTGGAGCTTGTTGCATGTCTGTGCTGCTCATGCCCAGGTGTTTGTGGGGGGCCGTGGCAGAGGCTGTAAGGGGGATAGGGGGCAGAAGGAGACTGTTTGAGAGCAGGCTGCAGGCAGGGGAGCCCGTGAGTGTGTGCAGGGCTGTGTGTGTGGTTGTGGTGGCAGGGGGTTAGGGCAGGTCCCCGTGCTGGATGGTGAGATGGCAGCTGGGCTGGCTCTGGGCCCCCAGGGCTGAAGCGCAGAAGCAGGGTGGCAGGAAAGTAGTGCATGGAGGCACGCAGTAGATGTTAGTTGGGGAGCTGGGGGACAGAGGGCAAGGGGAAAGGGGGCATCCTTGAGCAGGGGTCTGGAGTAGAGAGTGGGGGGAGCTGGAGGCATGGAAGGTCCCAGGAACCAGGGATTGACAGGAACAGATTCCTGCACCCACCCACTGGATAGAAGCTGCAGCAGCCAGAGCACCAGCCCTGGCTTGCCTAGGCCAAGGGCACTGAATGAGTCCCGCTGAGGATGAGGAAGAGAAGGAGGAGGAGGTGGAGGAGGAGGAGGAGGAGGAGGAGGAGGAGGAAGAGGAGAAGGAAGAAGAGGAGGAGGAAGAGGAGTAGGAGGAGGAGTAGGGGCAGGAGGGCAGCTATCAGTAGGCAATGGGATTAATAGAGGCCTCCATTACGGAGGCATGTGTCCAGGCAGGCACCCACCAATCCTCAGGGGCAGCTCAGGGCACCCAGGGACCTGGTGTGGGTATCTGTGGGGCGGGGACTGTCAGTCAGTCAGCAAGACTGTGTGTCAGTGCAAAAGGTGAGACAGGGGCCTGGCTGACCTTGGTCCCCAGCCCTGGGCTGTCAGATGCCAGCCCCATGCCCAGACACACACCAATCTGCCCATAGCCCCTTGGCCCGGCCGACCTGCACCTGCTTTGGCCTGGGGCTCTGGCTCTGGTGGCTGGCCACCAGCCCTCAAGGTCAAGTTCAGGGTGGGGGTCATGGCTGCTGGTCAACTGGATGGGCGGGGTCCCCGTGGCCTAGCAACCACAGGATCCCTCTGTGATGTCCTAGCCCCTGGCATTCTGTGCTGGCCACACTGGCACTGGGCAGCCCAACTGCCCTGCCACTAGGTCAGCCAGCAGCGCCCAGACGCCTGGGCCCTGGCACAGAGGGATGGAAGGATGGGAAGCCAGTGCTGACCGACAAGGGACCTCAGGGCTGGCAGTCAAGAGAAGACAGGTGGAGGTGTGCCCGGGATCCAGGGAGCCCAGGCCAGAGCTGCCTGCATGCCTGCCTGCCTTGCTGGATGTCTGTATGCTGCCTTTGTCCAGGTAGGTTTCTCAGGTCCCCTCCACTCCTGTCCTCTCCTGTCCTCTCCTGTCCTCTCCTGCCCTCACCATCCTCTCCCCTCTCCTCTCCTCTGCACTTTGCTTCTCTCCTTTGTCTGTCTTCTCTTCCGGGTGCCCTGCTCAACAGCTCCAGCACTTGTGATGGTTCTCCAGTGACAGCTGTTCGCAACCCCTTCCACCCCCTCCTTGCCCCTGAAGTGACCCAACTCACAGGTCTCCGGCTCACCCCACCCACACCTACACCCCCCAACACATTCCCTGGTTCAGCCCCTCTGCCCTATTCAGCCGAACTCGCCCCTTTGCAACCTACCTATGCATCCTGGTTAGTCTTCACCATTCAAGGAGAGATCTCCTTTTATCCTTAGCTTGGTTCACTGGTGGATGGATGGATGGATGCATGGATGGATGGATGGATGGATGGATGCATGGATGGATGGATGGATGGATGTATAGATTGATGGGTGGATGGATGGATGCATGGACAGGTCAATGGATTGGTTTTGTAGAGGCAGAGTACCATCTAGGGGTACTTGAGACCGCTGGTGTCAGAGCCAGAGTCTATGTCAAATGTAAAACATTAATTCATCAATAACAAAAATGATTAAGTACCTATTAAAATAAATAAATAAATAAAGATAAAAACTTGGTTAAAAAGTACATGGCGTCTTTGCCTTTCTGCATATGGTATGCTGTGAGGATCTTAACAAGGAAAGCATTGTCCTGAGTAGCCCCATTGAAGTAGTGGAATATTTCCTTTTTCTTTTTTTACTTTCAATTTTCTTGATTATTTATTGGAATAAATAGACAGGAATTGAGAGGGAAGGGAGGGATAGAGGGTTTGTGACACAGAGAGAGTCACCTTCAGCACTTCTGCACCACTTGTAAAGATTTCCCCCGGCAGGTGGGGACCAGGGTCTTGAAGCCCAGTCCCCCTGCATTGTAACATGAGTGCTTAACTGGGTGTGGCACCACCTGGTACCCTTGATGGGACACTTTTTTTTAGCAATGAAAAGAAATTCTCGTGGCAAGGTAATAAATAAATGAAGAAATAAACAAAAGTGCATTTACATGAACTCTGGAAACACACAGGGACATATACATCTCTGTAACCTGTATTACTTATTCGTTGATTGATTGATTGCCTCAAGGGGTTATTGCCTCAGCTCAGTGCCTGCGCCACGAATAATCCACAGCCCCTGCACTCCTTTTGTTCCCCTTTCGCTGCCCTTGTTGCTTGGTCACTGTGGTGGTTATTGTTGTGGTTGTTGTTGTTGTTTTGACCTTGCATCAGACAGAGAGAAAAGGAGAGAGCAGGGGAAAAACAGAGTGGGAGAGAAAGATAGAGCCCCTAAAGACCTGCTTCACCCCCTGTAAAGCGACTCCCCTGCAGGTGGGGTTCTGGGCGCCAGACCCCAGACCCTTCCACCTGTCCCCTCTTTTCGTGAGGGCCACAAGGCCTTAACCCTCTGACATACCGCCAAACCTCCCGGGATTTACTTTTGAAGGCAATATCACCTGCCTCATTTTGAATCTCATTATCCTGACGGTCAGTCCTGGAGACAGCGTCATGACACGACACACGGAGATCTCTGGTATCAGACAGCACCTGGAACAGCAGCTGGGGCTCTAGTGCCAGGGCAGGAGCAACTCCCCATCCACCGTCCACGGAGTCCACCTGCCCTCATTTTGGTCCTTTTCCCTCCAAAAAAGATCTTTCCCTTTTTTCACTCAGAAACAAGCAGCAGACAGGTTACCCAGGCAGGGGGAAAAAAATAATTAAAAAGCCTTTTTTTTTTTTTTTTTTTTTTTTTAGGCGTAGCGAATGACCATCTTCTGGGAAGTACAGGTTTTGAACCAGAAAACACTGTCTGTCTGTGTCCTAGTCCACAGAAAGAGCCACTAGCCCAGCCAGATCTCACACTCAGATGGGGTGTTTTTGCCAGTCAAAAGTCTGCACAGCGCACTAGGGATTGGGCGGCCTGAGACCCAAATGTTACATTGTAGATGGACTGTTTGCAGTGCTTGCTCCCCAGGACATTGGACTTTCTCAACTCCCTCCCCTACAGCATGAAAAAAAAGGTTCTTGACCAACCATAGAGCAAATGGAGTAGGGGCGAGTGGAGCTTGTTGCATGTCTGTGCTGCTCATGCCCAGGTGTCTGTCGGGGGCCGTGGCAGAGGCTGTAAGGGGGCTAGGGGGCAGAAGGAGACTGTTTGAGAGCAGGCTGCAGGCAGGGGAGCCCGTGAGTGTGTGCAGGGCTGTGTGTGTGGGTGTGGTGGCAGGGGGTTAGGGCAGGTCCCCCTGCTGGATGGTGAGATGGCAGCTGGGCTGGCTCTGGGCCCCCAGGGCTGAAGCGCAGAAGCAGGGTGGCAGGAAAGTAGTGCATGGAGGCACACAGTAGATGTTAGTTGGGGAGCTGGGGGACAGAGGGCAAGGGGCAAGGGGGCATCCTTGAGCAGGGGTCTGGAGTAGAGAGTGGGGGGAGCTGGAGGCATGGAAGGTCCCAGGAACCAGGGATTGACAGGAACAGATTCCTGCACCCACCCACTGGATAGAAGCTGCAGCAGCCAGAGCACCAGCCCTGGCTTGCCTAGGCCAATGGCACTGAATGAGTCCCGCTGAGGATGAGGCAGAGAAGGAGGAGGAGGTGGAGGAGGAGGAGGAGGAGGAGGAGGAGGAAGAGGAGAAGGAAGAAGAGGAGGAGGAAGAGGAGTAGGAGGAGGAGTAGGGGTAGGAGGGCAGCTATCAGTAGGCAATGGGATTAATAGAGGCCTCCATTACGGTGGCATGTGTCCAGGCAGGCACCCACCAATCCTCAGGGGCAGCTCAGGGCACCCAGGGACCTGGTGTGGGTATCTGTGGGGCGGGGACTGTCAGTCAGTCAGCAAGACTGTGTGTCAGTGCAAAAGGTGAGACAGGGGCCTGGCGGACCTTGGTCCCCAGCCCTGGGCTGTCAGATGCCAGCCCCATGCCCAGACACACACCAATCTGCCCATAGCCCCTTGGCCCGGCCGACCTGCACCTGCTTTGGCCTGGGGCTCTGGCTCTGGTGGCTGGCCACCTGCCCTCAAGGTCAAGTTCAGGGTGGGGGTCATGGCTGCTGGTCAACTGGATGGGCGGGGTCCCCGTGGCCTTGCAACCACAGGAGCCCTCTGTGATGTCCTAGCCCCTGGCATTCTGTGCTGGCCACACTGGCACTGGGCAGCCCAACTGCCCTGCCACTAGGTCAGCCAGCAGCGCCCAGACGCCTGGGCCCTGGCACAGAGGGACGGAAGGATGGGAAGCCAGTGCTGACCGACAAGGGACCTCAGGGCTGGCAGTCAAGAGAAGACAGGTGGAGGTGTGCCCGGGATCCAGGGAGCCCAGGCCAGAGCTGCCTGCATGCCTGCCTGCCTTGCTGGATGTCTGTATGCTGCCTTTGTCCAGGTAGGTTTCTCAGGTCCCCTCCACTCCTGTCCTCTCCTGTCCTCTCCTGTCCTCTCCTGCCCTCACCATCCTCTCCCCTCTCCTCTCCTCTGCACTTTGCTTCTCTCCTTTGTCTGTCTTCTCTTCCGGGTGCCCTGCTCAACAGCTCCAGCACTTGTGATGGTTCTCCAGTGACAGCTGTTCGCAACCCCTTCCACCCCCTCCTTGCCCCTGAAGTGACCCAACTCACAGGTCTCCGGCTCACCCCACCCACACCTACACCCCCCAACACATTCCCTGGTTCAGCCCCTCTGCCCTATTCAGCCGAACTCGCCCCTTTGCAACCTACCTATGCATCCTGGTTAGTCTTCACCATTCAAGGAGAGATCTCCTTTTATCCTTAGCTTGGTTCACTGGTGGATGGATGGATGGATGCATGGATGGATGGATGGATGGATGGATGCATGGATGGATGGATGGATGGATGTATAGATTGATGGGTGGATGGATGGATGCATGGACAGGTCAATGGATTGGTTTTGTAGAGGCAGAGTACCATCTAGGGGTACTTGAGACCGCTGGTGTCAGAGCCAGAGTCTATGTCAAATGTAAAACATTAATTCATCAATAACAAAAATGATTAAGTACCTATTAAAATAAATAAATAAATAAATATAAAAACTTGGTTAAAAAGTACATGGCGTCTTTGCCTTTCTGCATATGGTATGCTGTGAGGATCTTAACAAGGAAAGCATTGTCCTGAGTAGCCCCATTGAAGTAGTGGAATATTTCCTTTTTCTTTTTTTACTTTCAATTTTCTTGATTATTTATTGGAATAAATAGACAGGAATTGAGAGGGAAGGGAGGGATAGAGGGTTTGTGACACAGAGAGAGTCACCTTCAGCACTTCTGCACCACTTGTAAAGATTTCCCCCGGCAGGTGGGGACCAGGGTCTTGAAGCCCAGTCCCCCTGCATTGTAACATGAGTGCTTAACTGGGTGTGGCACCACCTGGTACCCTTGATGGGACACTTTTTTTTAGCAATGAAAAGAAATTCTCGTGGCAAGGTAATAAATAAATGAAGAAATAAACAAAAGTGCATTTACATGAACTCTGGAAACACACAGGGACATATACATCTCTGTAACCTGTATTACTTATTCGTTGATTGATTGATTGCCTCAAGGGGTTATTGCCTCAGCTCAGTGCCTGCGCCACGAATAATCCACAGCCCCTGCACTCCTTTTGTTCCCCTTTCGCTGCCCTTGTTGCTTGGTCACTGTGGTGGTTATTGTTGTGGTTGTTGTTGTTGTTTTGACCTTGCATCAGACAGAGAGAAAAGGAGAGAGCAGGGGAAAAACAGAGTGGGAGAGAAAGATAGAGCCCCTAAAGACCTGCTTCACCCCCTGTAAAGCGACTCCCCTGCAGGTGGGGTTCTGGGCGCCAGACCCCAGACCCTTCCACCTGTCCCCTCTTTTCGTGAGCGCCACAAGGCCTTAACCCTCTGACATACCGCCAAACCTCCCGGGATTTACTTTTGAAGGCAATATCACCTGCCTCATTTTGAATCTCATTATCCTGAGGGTCAGTCCTGGAGACAGCGTCATGACACGACACACGGAGATCTCTGGTATCAGACAGCACCTGGAACAGCAGCTGGGGCTCTAGTGCCAGGGCAGGAGCAACTCCCCATCCACCGTCCACGGAGTCCACCTGCCCTCATTTTGGTCCTTTTCCCTCCAAAAAAGATCTTTCCCTTTTTTCACTCAGAAACAAGCAGCAGACAGGTTACCCAGGCAGGGGGAAAAAAATAATTAAAAAGCCTTTTTTTTTTTTTTTTTTTTTTTTTAGGCGTAGCGAATGACCATCTTCTGGGAAGTACAGGTTTTGAACCAGAAAACACTGTCTGTCTGTGTCCTAGTCCACAGAAAGAGCCACTAGCCCAGCCAGATCTCACACTCAGATGGGGTGTTTTTGCCAGTCAAAAGTCTGCACAGCGCACTAGGGATTGGGCGGCCTGAGACCCAAATGTTACATTGTAGATGGACTGTTTGCAGTGCTTGCTCCCCAGGACATTGGACTTTCTCAACTCCCTCCCCTACAGCATGAAAAAAAAGGTTCTTGACCAACCATAGAGCAAATGGAGTAGGGGCGAGTGGAGCTTGTTGCATGTCTGTGCTGCTCATGCCCAGGTGTCTGTGGGGGGCCGTGGCAGAGGCTGTAAGGGGGCTAGGGGGCAGAAGGAGACTGTTTGAGAGCAGGCTGCAGGCAGGGGAGCCCGTGAGTGTGTGCAGGGCTGTGTGTGTGGGTGTGGTGGCAGGGGGTTAGGGCAGGTCCCCCTGCTGGATGGTGAGATGGCAGCTGGGCTGGCTCTGGGCCCCCAGGGCTGAAGCGCAGAAGCAGGGTGGCAGGAAAGTAGTGCATGGAGGCACACAGTAGATGTTAGTTGGGGAGCTGGGGGACAGAGGGCAAGGGGCAAGGGGGCATCCTTGAGCAGGGGTCTGGAGTAGAGAGTGGGGGGAGCTGGAGGCATGGAAGGTCCCAGGAACCAGGGATTGACAGGAACAGATTCCTGCACCCACCCACTGGATAGAAGCTGCAGCAGCCAGAGCACCAGCCCTGGCTTGCCTAGGCCAATGGCACTGAATGAGTCCCGCTGAGGATGAGGCAGAGAAGGAGGAGGAGGTGGAGGAGGAGGAGGAGGAGGAGGAGGAGGAAGAGGAGAAGGAAGAAGAGGAGGAGGAAGAGGAGTAGGAGGAGGAGTAGGGGTAGGAGGGCAGCTATCAGTAGGCAATGGGATTAATAGAGGCCTCCATTACGGTGGCATGTGTCCAGGCAGGCACCCACCAATCCTCAGGGGCAGCTCAGGGCACCCAGGGACCTGGTGTGGGTATCTGTGGGGCGGGGACTGTCAGTCAGTCAGCAAGACTGTGTGTCAGTGCAAAAGGTGAGACAGGGGCCTGGCGGACCTTGGTCCCCAGCCCTGGGCTGTCAGATGCCAGCCCCATGCCCAGACACACACCAATCTGCCCATAGCCCCTTGGCCCGGCCGACCTGCACCTGCTTTGGCCTGGGGCTCTGGCTCTGGTGGCTGGCCACCTGCCCTCAAGGTCAAGTTCAGGGTGGGGGTCATGGCTGCTGGTCAACTGGATGGGCGGGGTCCCCGTGGCCTTGCAACCACAGGAGCCCTCTGTGATGTCCTAGCCCCTGGCATTCTGTGCTGGCCACACTGGCACTGGGCAGCCCAACTGCCCTGCCACTAGGTCAGCCAGCAGCGCCCAGACGCCTGGGCCCTGGCACAGAGGGACGGAAGGATGGGAAGCCAGTGCTGACCGACAAGGGACCTCAGGGCTGGCAGTCAAGAGAAGACAGGTGGAGGTGTGCCCGGGATCCAGGGAGCCCAGGCCAGAGCTGCCTGCATGCCTGCCTGCCTTGCTGGATGTCTGTATGCTGCCTTTGTCCAGGTAGGTTTCTCAGGTCCCCTCCACTCCTGTCCTCTCCTGTCCTCTCCTGTCCTCTCCTGCCCTCACCATCCTCTCCCCTCTCCTCTCCTCTGCACTTTGCTTCTCTCCTTTGTCTGTCTTCTCTTCCGGGTGCCCTGCTCAACAGCTCCAGCACTTGTGATGGTTCTCCAGTGACAGCTGTTCGCAACCCCTTCCACCCCCTCCTTGCCCCTGAAGTGACCCAACTCACAGGTCTCCGGCTCACCCCACCCACACCTACACCCCCCAACACATTCCCTGGTTCAGCCCCTCTGCCCTATTCAGCCGAACTCGCCCCTTTGCAACCTACCTATGCATCCTGGTTAGTCTTCACCATTCAAGGAGAGATCTCCTTTTATCCTTAGCTTGGTTCACTGGTGGATGGATGGATGGATGCATGGATGGATGGATGGATGGATGGATGCATGGATGGATGGATGGATGGATGTATAGATTGATGGGTGGATGGATGGATGCATGGACAGGTCAATGGATTGGTTTTGTAGAGGCAGAGTACCATCTAGGGGTACTTGAGACCGCTGGTGTCAGAGCCAGAGTCTATGTCAAATGTAAAACATTAATTCATCAATAACAAAAATGATTAAGTACCTATTAAAATAAATAAATAAATAAATATAAAAACTTGGTTAAAAAGTACATGGCGTCTTTGCCTTTCTGCATATGGTATGCTGTGAGGATCTTAACAAGGAAAGCATTGTCCTGAGTAGCCCCATTGAAGTAGTGGAATATTTCCTTTTTCTTTTTTTACTTTCAATTTTCTTGATTATTTATTGGAATAAATAGACAGGAATTGAGAGGGAAGGGAGGGATAGAGGGTTTGTGACACAGAGAGAGTCACCTTCAGCACTTCTGCACCACTTGTAAAGATTTCCCCCGGCAGGTGGGGACCAGGGTCTTGAAGCCCAGTCCCCCTGCATTGTAACATGAGTGCTTAACTGGGTGTGGCACCACCTGGTACCCTTGATGGGACACTTTTGTTTAGCAATGAAAAGAAATTCTCGTGGCAAGGTAATAAATAAATGAAGAAATAAACAAAAGTGCATTTACATGAACTCTGGAAACACACAGGGACATATACATCTCTGTAACCTGTATTACTTATTCGTTGATTGATTGATTGCCTCAAGGGGTTATTGCCTCAGCTCAGTGCCTGCGCCACGAATAATCCACAGCCCCTGCACTCCTTTTGTTCCCCTTTCGCTGCCCTTGTTGCTTGGTCACTGTGGTGGTTATTGTTGTGGTTGTTGTTGTTGTTTTGACCTTGCATCAGACAGAGAGAAAAGGAGAGAGCAGGGGAAAAACAGAGTGGGAGAGAAAGATAGAGCCCCTAAAGACCTGCTTCACCCCCTGTAAAGCGACTCCCCTGCAGGTGGGGTTCTGGGCGCCAGACCCCAGACCCTTCCACCTGTCCCCTCTTTTCGTGAGCGCCACAAGGCCTTAACCCTCTGACATACCGCCAAACCTCCCGGGATTTACTTTTGAAGGCAATATCACCTGCCTCATTTTGAATCTCATTATCCTGAGGGTCAGTCCTGGAGACAGCGTCATGACACGACACACGGAGATCTCTGGTATCAGACAGCACCTGGAACAGCAGCTGGGGCTCTAGTGCCAGGGCAGGAGCAACTCCCCATCCACCGTCCACGGAGTCCACCTGCCCTCATTTTGGTCCTTTTCCCTCCAAAAAAGATCTTTCCCTTTTTTCACTCAGAAACAAGCAGCAGACAGGTTACCCAGGCAGGGGGAAAAAAATAATTAAAAAGCCTTTTTTTTTTTTTTTTTTTTTTTTTTTTTTAGGCGTAGCGAATGACCATCTTCTGGGAAGTACAGGTTTTGAACCAGAAAACACTGTCTGTCTGTGTCCTAGTCCACAGAAAGAGCCACTAGCCCAGCCAGATCTCACACTCAGATGGGGTGTTTTTGCCAGTCAAAAGTCTGCACAGCGCACTAGGGATTGGGCGGCCTGAGACCCAAATGTTACATTGTAGATGGACTGTTTGCAGTGCTTGCTCCCCAGGACATTGGACTTTCTCAACTCCCTCCCCTACAGCATGAAAAAAAAGGTTCTTGACCAACCATAGAGCAAATGGAGTAGGGGCGAGTGGAGCTTGTTGCATGTCTGTGCTGCTCATGCCCAGGTGTCTGTGGGGGGCCGTGGCAGAGGCTGTAAGGGGGCTAGGGGGCAGAAGGAGACTGTTTGAGAGCAGGCTGCAGGCAGGGGAGCCCGTGAGTGTGTGCAGGGCTGTGTGTGTGGGTGTGGTGGCAGGGGGTTAGGGCAGGTCCCCCTGCTGGATGGTGAGATGGCAGCTGGGCTGGCTCTGGGCCCCCAGGGCTGAAGCGCAGAAGCAGGGTGGCAGGAAAGTAGTGCATGGAGGCACACAGTAGATGTTAGTTGGGGAGCTGGGGGACAGAGGGCAAGGGGCAAGGGGGCATCCTTGAGCAGGGGTCTGGAGTAGAGAGTGGGGGGAGCTGGAGGCATGGAAGGTCCCAGGAACCAGGGATTGACAGGAACAGATTCCTGCACCCACCCACTGGATAGAAGCTGCAGCAGCCAGAGCACCAGCCCTGGCTTGCCTAGGCCAATGGCACTGAATGAGTCCCGCTGAGGATGAGGCAGAGAAGGAGGAGGAGGTGGAGGAGGAGGAGGAGGAGGAGGAGGAGGAAGAGGAGAAGGAAGAAGAGGAGGAGGAAGAGGAGTAGGAGGAGGAGTAGGGGTAGGAGGGCAGCTATCAGTAGGCAATGGGATTAATAGAGGCCTCCATTACGGTGGCATGTGTCCAGGCAGGCACCCACCAATCCTCAGGGGCAGCTCAGGGCACCCAGGGACCTGGTGTGGGTATCTGTGGGGCGGGGACTGTCAGTCAGTCAGCAAGACTGTGTGTCAGTGCAAAAGGTGAGACAGGGGCCTGGCGGACCTTGGTCCCCAGCCCTGGGCTGTCAGATGCCAGCCCCATGCCCAGACACACACCAATCTGCCCATAGCCCCTTGGCCCGGCCGACCTGCACCTGCTTTGGCCTGGGGCTCTGGCTCTGGTGGCTGGCCACCTGCCCTCAAGGTCAAGTTCAGGGTGGGGGTCATGGCTGCTGGTCAACTGGATGGGCGGGGTCCCCGTGGCCTTGCAACCACAGGAGCCCTCTGTGATGTCCTAGCCCCTGGCATTCTGTGCTGGCCACACTGGCACTGGGCAGCCCAACTGCCCTGCCACTAGGTCAGCCAGCAGCGCCCAGACGCCTGGGCCCTGGCACAGAGGGACGGAAGGATGGGAAGCCAGTGCTGACCGACAAGGGACCTCAGGGCTGGCAGTCAAGAGAAGACAGGTGGAGGTGTGCCCGGGATCCAGGGAGCCCAGGCCAGAGCTGCCTGCATGCCTGCCTGCCTTGCTGGATGTCTGTATGCTGCCTTTGTCCAGGTAGGTTTCTCAGGTCCCCTCCACTCCTGTCCTCTCCTGTCCTCTCCTGTCCTCTCCTGCCCTCACCATCCTCTCCCCTCTCCTCTCCTCTGCACTTTGCTTCTCTCCTTTGTCTGTCTTCTCTTCCGGGTGCCCTGCTCAACAGCTCCAGCACTTGTGATGGTTCTCCAGTGACAGCTGTTCGCAACCCCTTCCACCCCCTCCTTGCCCCTGAAGTGACCCAACTCACAGGTCTCCGGCTCACCCCACCCACACCTACACCCCCCAACACATTCCCTGGTTCAGCCCCTCTGCCCTATTCAGCCGAACTCGCCCCTTTGCAACCTACCTATGCATCCTGGTTAGTCTTCACCATTCAAGGAGAGATCTCCTTTTATCCTTAGCTTGGTTCACTGGTGGATGGATGGATGGATGCATGGATGGATGGATGGATGGATGGATGCATGGATGGATGGATGGATGGATGTATAGATTGATGGGTGGATGGATGGATGCATGGACAGGTCAATGGATTGGTTTTGTAGAGGCAGAGTACCATCTAGGGGTACTTGAGACCGCTGGTGTCAGAGCCAGAGTCTATGTCAAATGTAAAACATTAATTCATCAATAACAAAAATGATTAAGTACCTATTAAAATAAATAAATAAATAAATATAAAAACTTGGTTAAAAAGTACATGGCGTCTTTGCCTTTCTGCATATGGTATGCTGTGAGGATCTTAACAAGGAAAGCATTGTCCTGAGTAGCCCCATTGAAGTAGTGGAATATTTCCTTTTTCTTTTTTTACTTTCAATTTTCTTGATTATTTATTGGAATAAATAGACAGGAATTGAGAGGGAAGGGAGGGATAGAGGGTTTGTGACACAGAGAGAGTCACCTTCAGCACTTCTGCACCACTTGTAAAGATTTCCCCCGGCAGGTGGGGACCAGGGTCTTGAAGCCCAGTCCCCCTGCATTGTAACATGAGTGCTTAACTGGGTGTGGCACCACCTGGTACCCTTGATGGGACACTTTTTTTTAGCAATGAAAAGAAATTCTCGTGGCAAGGTAATAAATAAATGAAGAAATAAACAAAAGTGCATTTACATGAACTCTGGAAACACACAGGGACATATACATCTCTGTAACCTGTATTACTTATTCGTTGATTGATTGATTGCCTCAAGGGGTTATTGCCTCAGCTCAGTGCCTGCGCCACGAATAATCCACAGCCCCTGCACTCCTTTTGTTCCCCTTTCGCTGCCCTTGTTGCTTGGTCACTGTGGTGGTTATTGTTGTGGTTGTTGTTGTTGTTTTGACCTTGCATCAGACAGAGAGAAAAGGAGAGAGCAGGGGAAAAACAGAGTGGGAGAGAAAGATAGAGCCCCTAAAGACCTGCTTCACCCCCTGTAAAGCGACTCCCCTGCAGGTGGGGTTCTGGGCGCCAGACCCCAGACCCTTCCACCTGTCCCCTCTTTTCGTGAGCGCCACAAGGCCTTAACCCTCTGACATACCGCCAAACCTCCCGGGATTTACTTTTGAAGGCAATATCACCTGCCTCATTTTGAATCTCATTATCCTGAGGGTCAGTCCTGGAGACAGCGTCATGACACGACACACGGAGATCTCTGGTATCAGACAGCACCTGGAACAGCAGCTGGGGCTCTAGTGCCAGGGCAGGAGCAACTCCCCATCCACCGTCCACGGAGTCCACCTGCCCTCATTTTGGTCCTTTTCCCTCCAAAAAAGATCTTTCCCTTTTTTCACTCAGAAACAAGCAGCAGACAGGTTACCCAGGCAGGGGGAAAAAAATAATTAAAAAGCCTTTTTTTTTTTTTTTTTTTTTTTTTAGGCGTAGCGAATGACCATCTTCTGGGAAGTACAGGTTTTGAACCAGAAAACACTGTCTGTCTGTGTCCTAGTCCACAGAAAGAGCCACTAGCCCAGCCAGATCTCACACTCAGATGGGGTGTTTTTGCCAGTCAAAAGTCTGCACAGCGCACTAGGGATTGGGCGGCCTGAGACCCAAATGTTACATTGTAGATGGACTGTTTGCAGTGCTTGCTCCCCAGGACATTGGACTTTCTCAACTCCCTCCCCTACAGCATGAAAAAAAAGGTTCTTGACCAACCATAGAGCAAATGGAGTAGGGGCGAGTGGAGCTTGTTGCATGTCTGTGCTGCTCATGCCCAGGTGTCTGTGGGGGGCCGTGG
Organism: Erinaceus europaeus; assembly: GCF_950295315.1. NCBI lineage: Eukaryota > Metazoa > Chordata > Mammalia > Eulipotyphla > Erinaceidae > Erinaceus > Erinaceus europaeus. The sequence goes on along the minus strand of NW_026647133.1, from coordinate 639,287 downwards.
CAGAGGCTGTAAGGGGGCTAGGGGGCAGAAGGAGACTGTTTGAGAGCAGGCTGCAGGCAGGGGAGCCCGTGAGTGTGTGCAGGGCTGTGTGTGTGGGTGTGGTGGCAGGGGGTTAGGGCAGGTCCCCCTGCTGGATGGTGAGATGGCAGCTGGGCTGGCTCTGGGCCCCCAGGGCTGAAGCGCAGAAGCAGGGTGGCAGGAAAGTAGTGCATGGAGGCACACAGTAGATGTTAGTTGGGGAGCTGGGGGACAGAGGGCAAGGGGCAAGGGGGCATCCTTGAGCAGGGGTCTGGAGTAGAGAGTGGGGGGAGCTGGAGGCATGGAAGGTCCCAGGAACCAGGGATTGACAGGAACAGATTCCTGCACCCACCCACTGGATAGAAGCTGCAGCAGCCAGAGCACCAGCCCTGGCTTGCCTAGGCCAATGGCACTGAATGAGTCCCGCTGAGGATGAGGCAGAGAAGGAGGAGGAGGTGGAGGAGGAGGAGGAGGAGGAGGAGGAGGAAGAGGAGAAGGAAGAAGAGGAGGAGGAAGAGGAGTAGGAGGAGGAGTAGGGGTAGGAGGGCAGCTATCAGTAGGCAATGGGATTAATAGAGGCCTCCATTACGGTGGCATGTGTCCAGGCAGGCACCCACCAATCCTCAGGGGCAGCTCAGGGCACCCAGGGACCTGGTGTGGGTATCTGTGGGGCGGGGACTGTCAGTCAGTCAGCAAGACTGTGTGTCAGTGCAAAAGGTGAGACAGGGGCCTGGCGGACCTTGGTCCCCAGCCCTGGGCTGTCAGATGCCAGCCCCATGCCCAGACACACACCAATCTGCCCATAGCCCCTTGGCCCGGCCGACCTGCACCTGCTTTGGCCTGGGGCTCTGGCTCTGGTGGCTGGCCACCTGCCCTCAAGGTCAAGTTCAGGGTGGGGGTCATGGCTGCTGGTCAACTGGATGGGCGGGGTCCCCGTGGCCTTGCAACCACAGGAGCCCTCTGTGATGTCCTAGCCCCTGGCATTCTGTGCTGGCCACACTGGCACTGGGCAGCCCAACTGCCCTGCCACTAGGTCAGCCAGCAGCGCCCAGACGCCTGGGCCCTGGCACAGAGGGACGGAAGGATGGGAAGCCAGTGCTGACCGACAAGGGACCTCAGGGCTGGCAGTCAAGAGAAGACAGGTGGAGGTGTGCCCGGGATCCAGGGAGCCCAGGCCAGAGCTGCCTGCATGCCTGCCTGCCTTGCTGGATGTCTGTATGCTGCCTTTGTCCAGGTAGGTTTCTCAGGTCCCCTCCACTCCTGTCCTCTCCTGTCCTCTCCTGTCCTCTCCTGCCCTCACCATCCTCTCCCCTCTCCTCTCCTCTGCACTTTGCTTCTCTCCTTTGTCTGTCTTCTCTTCCGGGTGCCCTGCTCAACAGCTCCAGCACTTGTGATGGTTCTCCAGTGACAGCTGTTCGCAACCCCTTCCACCCCCTCCTTGCCCCTGAAGTGACCCAACTCACAGGTCTCCGGCTCACCCCACCCACACCTACACCCCCCAACACATTCCCTGGTTCAGCCCCTCTGCCCTATTCAGCCGAACTCGCCCCTTTGCAACCTACCTATGCATCCTGGTTAGTCTTCACCATTCAAGGAGAGATCTCCTTTTATCCTTAGCTTGGTTCACTGGTGGATGGATGGATGGATGCATGGATGGATGGATGGATGGATGGATGCATGGATGGATGGATGGATGGATGTATAGATTGATGGGTGGATGGATGGATGCATGGACAGGTCAATGGATTGGTTTTGTAGAGGCAGAGTACCATCTAGGGGTACTTGAGACCGCTGGTGTCAGAGCCAGAGTCTATGTCAAATGTAAAACATTAATTCATCAATAACAAAAATGATTAAGTACCTATTAAAATAAATAAATAAATAAATATAAAAACTTGGTTAAAAAGTACATGGCGTCTTTGCCTTTCTGCATATGGTATGCTGTGAGGATCTTAACAAGGAAAGCATTGTCCTGAGTAGCCCCATTGAAGTAGTGGAATATTTCCTTTTTCTTTTTTTACTTTCAATTTTCTTGATTATTTATTGGAATAAATAGACAGGAATTGAGAGGGAAGGGAGGGATAGAGGGTTTGTGACACAGAGAGAGTCACCTTCAGCACTTCTGCACCACTTGTAAAGATTTCCCCCGGCAGGTGGGGACCAGGGTCTTGAAGCCCAGTCCCCCTGCATTGTAACATGAGTGCTTAACTGGGTGTGGCACCACCTGGTACCCTTGATGGGACACTTTTTTTTAGCAATGAAAAGAAATTCTCGTGGCAAGGTAATAAATAAATGAAGAAATAAACAAAAGTGCATTTACATGAACTCTGGAAACACACAGGGACATATACATCTCTGTAACCTGTATTACTTATTCGTTGATTGATTGATTGCCTCAAGGGGTTATTGCCTCAGCTCAGTGCCTGCGCCACGAATAATCCACAGCCCCTGCACTCCTTTTGTTCCCCTTTCGCTGCCCTTGTTGCTTGGTCACTGTGGTGGTTATTGTTGTGGTTGTTGTTGTTGTTTTGACCTTGCATCAGACAGAGAGAAAAGGAGAGAGCAGGGGAAAAACAGAGTGGGAGAGAAAGATAGAGCCCCTAAAGACCTGCTTCACCCCCTGTAAAGCGACTCCCCTGCAGGTGGGGTTCTGGGCGCCAGACCCCAGACCCTTCCACCTGTCCCCTCTTTTCGTGAGCGCCACAAGGCCTTAACCCTCTGACATACCGCCAAACCTCCCGGGATTTACTTTTGAAGGCAATATCACCTGCCTCATTTTGAATCTCATTATCCTGAGGGTCAGTCCTGGAGACAGCGTCATGACACGACACACGGAGATCTCTGGTATCAGACAGCACCTGGAACAGCAGCTGGGGCTCTAGTGCCAGGGCAGGAGCAACTCCCCATCCACCGTCCACGGAGTCCACCTGCCCTCATTTTGGTCCTTTTCCCTCCAAAAAAGATCTTTCCCTTTTTTCACTCAGAAACAAGCAGCAGACAGGTTACCCAGGCAGGGGGAAAAAAATAATTAAAAAGCCTTTTTTTTTTTTTTTTTTTTTTTTTAGGCGTAGCGAATGACCATCTTCTGGGAAGTACAGGTTTTGAACCAGAAAACACTGTCTGTCTGTGTCCTAGTCCACAGAAAGAGCCACTAGCCCAGCCAGATCTCACACTCAGATGGGGTGTTTTTGCCAGTCAAAAGTCTGCACAGCGCACTAGGGATTGGGCGGCCTGAGACCCAAATGTTACATTGTAGATGGACTGTTTGCAGTGCTTGCTCCCCAGGACATTGGACTTTCTCAACTCCCTCCCCTACAGCATGAAAAAAAAGGTTCTTGACCAACCATAGAGCAAATGGAGTAGGGGCGAGTGGAGCTTGTTGCATGTCTGTGCTGCTCATGCCCAGGTGTCTGTGGGGGGCCGTGGCAGAGGCTGTAAGGGGGCTAGGGGGCAGAAGGAGACTGTTTGAGAGCAGGCTGCAGGCAGGGGAGCCCGTGAGTGTGTGCAGGGCTGTGTGTGTGGGTGTGGTGGCAGGGGGTTAGGGCAGGTCCCCCTGCTGGATGGTGAGATGGCAGCTGGGCTGGCTCTGGGCCCCCAGGGCTGAAGCGCAGAAGCAGGGTGGCAGGAAAGTAGTGCATGGAGGCACACAGTAGATGTTAGTTGGGGAGCTGGGGGACAGAGGGCAAGGGGCAAGGGGGCATCCTTGAGCAGGGGTCTGGAGTAGAGAGTGGGGGGAGCTGGAGGCATGGAAGGTCCCAGGAACCAGGGATTGACAGGAACAGATTCCTGCACCCACCCACTGGATAGAAGCTGCAGCAGCCAGAGCACCAGCCCTGGCTTGCCTAGGCCAATGGCACTGAATGAGTCCCGCTGAGGATGAGGCAGAGAAGGAGGAGGAGGTGGAGGAGGAGGAGGAGGAGGAGGAGGAGGAGGAGGAAGAGGAGAAGGAAGAAGAGGAGGAGGAAGAGGAGTAGGAGGAGGAGTAGGGGCAGGAGGGCAGCTATCAGTAGGCAATGGGATTAATAGAGGCCTCCATTACGGTGGCATGTGTCCAGGCAGGCACCCACCAATCCTCAGGGGCAGCTCAGGGCACCCAGGGACCTGGTGTGGGTATCTGTGGGGCGGGGACTGTCAGTCAGTCAGCAAGACTGTGTGTCAGTGCAAAAGGTGAGACAGGGGCCTGGCGGAACTTGGTCCCCAGCCCTGGGCTGTCAGATGCCAGCCCCATGCCCAGACACACACCAATCTGCCCATAGCCCCTTGGCCCGGCCGACCTGCACCTGCTTTGGCCTGGGGCTCTGGCTCTGGTGGCTGGCCACCAGCCCTCAAGGTCAAGTTCAGGGTGGGGGTCATGGCTGCTGGTCAACTGGATGGGCGGGGTCCCCGTGGCCTTGCAACCACAGGAGCCCTCTGTGATGTCCTAGCCCCTGGCATTCTGTGCTGGCCACACTGGCACTGGGCAGCCCAACTGCCCTGCCACTAGGTCAGCCAGCAGCGCCCAGACGCCTGGGCCCTGGCACAGAGGGACAGAAGGATGGGAAGCCAGTGCTGACCGACAAGGGACCTCAGGGCTGGCAGTCAAGAGAAGACAGGTGGAGGTGTGCCCGGGATCCAGGGAGCCCAGGCCAGAGCTGCCTGCATGCCTGCCTGCCTTGCTGGATGTCTGTATGCTGCCTTTGTCCAGGTAGGTTTCTCAGGTCCCCTCCACTCCTGTCCTCTCCTGTCCTCTCCTGTCCTCTCCTGCCCTCACCATCCTCTCCCCTCTCCTCTCCTCTGCACTTTGCTTCTCTCCTTTGTCTGTCTTCTCTTCCGGGTGCCCTGCTCAACAGCTCCAGCACTTGTGATGGTTCTCCAGTGACAGCTGTTCGCAACCCCTTCCACCCCCTCCTTGCCCCTGAAGTGACCCAACTCACAGGTCTCCGGCTCACCCCACCCACACCTACACCCCCCAACACATTCCCTGGTTCAGCCCCTCTGCCCTATTCAGCCGAACTCGCCCCTTTGCAACCTACCTATGCATCCTGGTTAGTCTTCACCATTCAAGGAGAGATCTCCTTTTATCCTTAGCTTGGTTCACTGGTGGATGGATGGATGGATGGATGGATGGATACATGGATGGATGGATGGATGGATGTATAGATTGATGGGTGGATGGATGGATGCATGGACAGGTCAATGGATTGGTTTTGTAGAGGCAGAGTACCATCTAGGGGTACTTGAGACCGCTGGTGTCAGAGCCAGAGTCTATGTCAAATGTAAAACATTAATTCATCAATAACAAAAATGATTAAGTACCTATTAAAATAAATAAATAAATAAATATAAAAACTTGGTTAAAAAGTACATGGCGTCTTTGCCTTTCTGCATATGGTATGCTGTGAGGATCTTAACAAGGAAAGCATTGTCCTGAGTAGCCCCATTGAAGTAGTGGAATATTTCCTTTTTCTTTTTTTACTTTCAATTTTCTTGATTATTTATTGGAATAAATAGACAGGAATTGAGAGGGAAGGGAGGGATAGAGGGTTTGTGACACAGAGAGAGTCACCTTCAGCACTTCTGCACCACTTGTAAAGATTTCCCCCGGCAGGTGGGGACCAGGGTCTTGAAGCCCAGTCCCCCTGCATTGTAACATGAGTGCTTAACTGGGTGTGGCACCACCTGGTACCCTTGATGGGACACTTTTTTTTAGCAATGAAAAGAAATTCTCGTGGCAAGGTAATAAATAAATGAAGAAATAAACAAAAGTGCATTTACATGAACTCTGGAAACACACAGGGACATATACATCTCTGTAACCTGTATTACTTATTCGTTGATTGATTGATTGCCTCAAGGGGTTATTGCCTCAGCTCAGTGCCTGCGCCACGAATAATCCACAGCCCCTGCACTCCTTTTGTTCCCCTTTCACTGCCCTTGTTGCTTGGTCACTGTGGTGGTTATTGTTGTGGTTGTTGTTGTTGTTTTGACCTTGCATCAGACAGAGAGAAAAGGAGAGAGCAGGGGAAAAACAGAGTGGGAGAGAAAGATAGAGCCCCTAAAGACCTGCTTCACCCCCTGTAAAGCGACTCCCCTGCAGGTGGGGTTCTGGGCGCCAGACCCCAGACCCTTCCACCTGTCCCCTCTTTTCGTGAGCGCCACAAGGCCTTAACCCTCTGACATACCGCCAAAACTCCAGGGATTTACTTTTGAAGGCAATAATCACCTGCCTCATTTTGAATCTCATTATCCTGAGGGTCAGTCCTGGAGACAGCGTCATGACACGACACACGGAGATCTCTGGTATCAGACAGCACCTGGAACAGCAGCTGGGGCTCTAGTGCCAGGGCAGGAGCAACTCCCCATCCACCGTCCAAGGAGTCCACCTGCCCTCATTTTGGTCCTTTTCCCTCCAAAAAAGATCTTTCCCTTTTTTCACTCAGAAACAAGCAGCAGACAGGTTACCCAGGCAGGGGGAAAAAAATAATTAAAAAGCCTTTTTTTTTTTTTTTTTTTTTTTTTTTAGGCGTAGCAAATGACCATCTTCTGGGAAGTACAGGTTTTGAACCAGAAAACTCTGTCTGTCTGTGTCCTAGTCCACAGAAAGAGCCACTAGCCCAGCCAGATCTCACACTCAGATGGGGTGTTTTTGCCAGTCAAATGTCTGCACAGCGCACTAGGGATTGGGCGGCCTGAGACCCAAATGTTACATTGTAGATGGACTGTTTGCAGTGCTTGCTCCCCAGGACATTGGACTTTCTCAACTCCCTCCCCTACAGCATGAAAAAAAAGGTTCTTGACCAACCATAGAGCAAATGGAGTAGGGGCGAGTGGAGCTTGTTGCATGTCTGTGCTGCTCATGCCCAGGTGTCTGTGGGGGGCCGTGGCAGAGGCTGTAAGGGGGCTAGGGGGCAGAAGGAGACTGTTTGAGAGCAGGCTGCAGGCAGGGGAGCCCGTGAGTGTGTGCAGGGCTGTGTGTGTGGGTGTGGTGGCAGGGGGTTAGGGCAGGTCCCCCTGCTGGATGGTGAGATGGCAGCTGGGCTGGCTCTGGGCCCCCAGGGCTGAAGCGCAGAAGCAGGGTGGCAGGAAAGTAGTGCATGGAGGCACACAGTAGATGTTAGTTGGGGAGCTGGGGGACAGAGGGCAAGGGGCAAGGGGGCATCCTTGAGCAGGGGTCTGGAGTAGAGAGTGGGGGGAGCTGGAGGCATGGAAGGTCCCAGGAACCAGGGATTGACAGGAACAGATTCCTGCACCCACCCACTGGATAGAAGCTGCAGCAGCCAGAGCACCAGCCCTGGCTTGCCTAGGCCAATGGCACTGAATGAGTCCCGCTGAGGATGAGGCAGAGAAGGAGGAGGAGGTGGAGGAGGAGGAGGAGGAGGAGGAGGAGGAGGAAGAGGAGAAGGAAGAAGAGGAGGAGGAAGAGGAGTAGGAGGAGGAGTAGGGGCAGGAGGGCAGCTATCAGTAGGCAATGGGATTAATAGAGGCCTCCATTACGGTGGCATGTGTCCAGGCAGGCACCCACCAATCCTCAGGGGCAGCTCAGGGCACCCAGGGACCTGGTGTGGGTATCTGTGGGGCGGGGACTGTCAGTCAGTCAGCAAGACTGTGTGTCAGTGCAAAAGGTGAGACAGGGGCCTGGCGGAACTTGGTCCCCAGCCCTGGGCTGTCAGATGCCAGCCCCATGCCCAGACACACACCAATCTGCCCATAGCCCCTTGGCCCGGCCGACCTGCACCTGCTTTGGCCTGGGGCTCTGGCTCTGGTGGCTGGCCACCAGCCCTCAAGGTCAAGTTCAGGGTGGGGGTCATGGCTGCTGGTCAACTGGATGGGCGGGGTCCCCGTGGCCTTGCAACCACAGGAGCCCTCTGTGATGTCCTAGCCCCTGGCATTCTGTGCTGGCCACACTGGCACTGGGCAGCCCAACTGCCCTGCCACTAGGTCAGCCAGCAGCGCCCAGACGCCTGGGCCCTGGCACAGAGGGACGGAAGGATGGGAAGCCAGTGCTGACCGACAAGGGACCTCAGGGCTGGCAGTCAAGAGAAGACAGGTGGAGGTGTGCCCGGGATCCAGGGAGCCCAGGCCAGAGCTGCCTGCATGCCTGCCTGCCTTGCTGGATGTCTGTATGCTGCCTTTGTCCAGGTAGGTTTCTCAGGTCCCCTCCACTCCTGTCCTCTCCTGTCCTCTCCTGTCCTCTCCTGCCCTCACCATCCTCTCCCCTCTCCTCTCCTCTGCACTTTGCTTCTCTCCTTTGTCTGTCTTCTCTTCCGGGTGCCCTGCTCAACAGCTCCAGCACTTGTGATGGTTCTCCAGTGACAGCTGTTCGCAACCCCTTCCACCCCCTCCTTGCCCCTGAAGTGACCCAACTCACAGGTCTCCGGCTCACCCCACCCACACCTACACCCCCCAACACATTCCCTGGTTCAGCCCCTCTGCCCTATTCAGCCGAACTCGCCCCTTTGCAACCTACCTATGCATCCTGGTTAGTCTTCACCATTCAAGGAGAGATCTCCTTTTATCCTTAGCTTGGTTCACTGGTGGATGGATGGATGGATGGATGGATGGATGGATGGATGCATGGATGGATGGATGGATGGATGTATAGATTGATGGGTGGATGGATGGATGCATGGACAGGTCAATGGATTGGTTTTGTAGAGGCAGAGTACCATCTAGGGGTACTTGAGACCGCTGGTGTCAGAGCCAGAGTCTATGTCAAATGTAAAACATTAATTCATCAATAACAAAAATGATTAAGTACCTATTAAAATAAATAAATAAATAAATATAAAAACTTGGTTAAAAAGTACATGGCGTCTTTGCCTTTCTGCATATGGTATGCTGTGAGGATCTTAACAAGGAAAGCATTGTCCTGAGTAGCCCCATTGAAGTAGTGGAATATTTCCTTTTTCTTTTTTTACTTTCAATTTTCTTGATTATTTATTGGAATAAATAGACAGGAATTGAGAGGGAAGGGAGGGATAGAGGGTTTGTGACACAGAGAGAGTCACCTTCAGCACTTCTGCACCACTTGTAAAGATTTCCCCCGGCAGGTGGGGACCAGGGTCTTGAAGCCCAGTCCCCCTGCATTGTAACATGAGTGCTTAACTGGGTGTGGCACCACCTGGTACCCTTGATGGGACACTTTTTTTTAGCAATGAAAAGAAATTCTCGTGGCAAGGTAATAAATAAATGAAGAAATAAACAAAAGTGCATTTACATGAACTCTGGAAACACACAGGGACATATACATCTCTGTAACCTGTATTACTTATTCGTTGATTGATTGATTGCCTCAAGGGGTTATTGCCTCAGCTCAGTGCCTGCGCCACGAATAATCCACAGCCCCTGCACTCCTTTTGTTCCCCTTTCGCTGCCCTTGTTGCTTGGTCACTGTGGTGGTTATTGTTGTGGTTGTTGTTGTTGTTTTGACCTTGCATCAGACAGAGAGAAAAGGATAGAGCAGGGGAAAAACAGAGTGGGAGAGAAAGATAGAGCCCCTAAAGACCTGCTTCACCCCCTGTAAAGCGACTCCCCTGCAGGTGGGGTTCTGGGCGCCAGACCCCAGACCCTTCCACCTGTCCCCTCTTTTCGTGAGCGCCACAAGGCCTTAACCCTCTGACATACCGCCAAACCTCCCGGGATTTACTTTTGAAGGCAATATCACCTGCCTCATTTTGAATCTCATTATCCTGAGGGTCAGTCCTGGAGACAGCGTCATGACACGACACACGGAGATCTCTGGTATCAGACAGCACCTGGAACAGCAGCTGGGGCTCTAGTGCCAGGGCAGGAGCAACTCCCCATCCACCGTCCACGGAGTCCACCTGCCCTCATTTTGGTCCTTTTCCCTCCAAAAAAGATCTTTCCCTTTTTTCACTCAGAAACAAGCAGCAGACAGGTTACCCAGGCAGGGGGAAAAAAATAATTAAAAAGCCTTTTTTTTTTTTTTTTTTTTTAGGCGTAGCGAATGACCATCTTCTGGGAAGGACAGGTTTTGAACCAGAAAACACTGTCTGTCTGTGTCCTAGTCCACAGAAAGAGCCACTAGCCCAGCCAGATCTCACACTCAGATGGGGTGTTTTTGCCAGTCAAAAGTCTGCACAGCGCACTAGGGATTGGGCGGCCTGAGACCCAAATGTTACATTGTAGATGGACTGTTTGCAGTGCTTGCTCCCCAGGACATTGGACTTTCTCAACTCCCTCCCCTACAGCATGAAAAAAAAGGTTCTTGACCAACCATAGAGCAAATGGAGTAGGGGCGAGTGGAGCTTGTTGCATGTCTGTGCTGCTCATGCCCAGGTGTCTGTGGGGGGCCGTGGCAGAGGCTGTAAGGGGGCTAGGGGGCAGAAGGAGACTGTTTGAGAGCAGGCTGCAGGCAGGGGAGCCCGTGAGTGTGTGCAGGGCTGTGTGTGTGGGTGTGGTGGCAGGGGGTTAGGGCAGGTCCCCCTGCTGGATGGTGAGATGGCAGCTGGGCTGGCTCTGGGCCCCCAGGGCTGAAGCGCAGAAGCAGGGTGGCAGGAAAGTAGTGCATGGAGGCACACAGTAGATGTTAGTTGGGGAGCTGGGGGACAGAGGGCAAGGGGCAAGGGGGCATCCTTGAGCAGGGGTCTGGAGTAGAGAGTGGGGGGAGCTGGAGGCATGGAAGGTCCCAGGAACCAGGGATTGACAGGAACAGATTCCTGCACCCACCCACTGGATAGAAGCTGCAGCAGCCAGAGCACCAGCCCTGGCTTGCCTAGGCCAATGGCACTGAATGAGTCCCGCTGAGGATGAGGCAGAGAAGGAGGAGGAGGTGGAGGAGGAGGAGGAGGAGGAGGAGGAGGAAGAGGAGAAGGAAGAAGAGGAGGAGGAAGAGGAGTAGGAGGAGGAGTAGGGGTAGGAGGGCAGCTATCAGTAGGCAATGGGATTAATAGAGGCCTCCATTACGGTGGCATGTGTCCAGGCAGGCACCCACCAATCCTCAGGGGCAGCTCAGGGCACCCAGGGACCTGGTGTGGGTATCTGTGGGGCGGGGACTGTCAGTCAGTCAGCAAGACTGTGTGTCAGTGCAAAAGGTGAGACAGGGGCCTGGCGGACCTTGGTCCCCAGCCCTGGGCTGTCAGATGCCAGCCCCATGCCCAGACACACACCAATCTGCCCATAGCCCCTTGGCCCGGCCGACCTGCACCTGCTTTGGCCTGGGGCTCTGGCTCTGGTGGCTGGCCACCTGCCCTCAAGGTCAAGTTCAGGGTGGGGGTCATGGCTGCTGGTCAACTGGATGGGCGGTGTCCCCGTGGCCTTGCAACCACAGGAGCCCTCTGTGATGTCCTAGCCCCTGGCATTCTGTGCTGGCCACACTGGCACTGGGCAGCCCAACTGCCCTGCCACTAGGTCAGCCAGCAGCGCCCAGACGCCTGGGCCCTGGCACAGAGGGACGGAAGGATGGGAAGCCAGTGCTGACCGACAAGGGACCTCAGGGCTGGCAGTCAAGAGAAGACAGGTGGAGGTGTGCCCGGGATCCAGGGAGCCCAGGCCAGAGCTGCCTGCATGCCTGCCTGCCTTGCTGGATGTCTGTATGCTGCCTTTGTCCAGGTAGGTTTCTCAGGTCCCCTCCACTCCTGTCCTCTCCTGTCCTCTCCTGTCCTCTCCTGCCCTCACCATCCTCTCCCCTCTCCTCTCCTCTGCACTTTGCTTCTCTCCTTTGTCTGTCTTCTCTTCCGGGTGCCCTGCTCAACAGCTCCAGCACTTGTGATGGTTCTCCAGTGACAGCTGTTCGCAACCCCTTCCACCCCCTCCTTGCCCCTGAAGTGACCCAACTCACAGGTCTCCGGCTCACCCCACCCACACCTACACCCCCCAACACATTCCCTGGTTCAGCCCCTCTGCCCTATTCAGCCGAACTCGCCCCTTTGCAACCTACCTATGCATCCTGGTTAGTCTTCACCATTCAAGGAGAGATCTCCTTTTATCCTTAGCTTGGTTCACTGGTGGATGGATGGATGGATGCATGGATGGATGGATGGATGGATGGATGCATGGATGGATGGATGGATGGATGGATGTATAGATTGATGGGTGGATGGATGGATGCATGGACAGGTCAATGGATTGGTTTTGTAGAGGCAGAGTACCATCTAGGGGTACTTGAGACCGCTGGTGTCAGAGCCAGAGTCTATGTCAAATGTAAAACATTAATTCATCAATAACAAAAATGATTAAGTACCTATTAAAATAAATAAATAAATAAATATAAAAACTGGGTTAAAAAGTACATGGCGTCTTTGCCTTTCTGCATATGGTATGCTGTGAGGATCTTAACAAGGAAAGCATTGTCCTGAGTAGCCCCATTGAAGTAGTGGAATATTTCCTTTTTCTTTTTTTACTTTCAATTTTCTTGATTATTTATTGGAATAAATAGACAGGAATTGAGAGGGAAGGGAGGGATAGAGGGTTTGTGACACAGAGAGAGTCACCTTCAGCACTTCTGCACCACTTGTAAAGATTTCCCCCGGCAGGTGGGGACCAGGGTCTTGAAGCCCAGTCCCCCTGCATTGTAACATGAGTGCTTAACTGGGTGTGGCACCACCTGGTACCCTTGATGGGACACTTTTTTTTAGCAATGAAAAGAAATTCTCGTGGCAAGGTAATAAATAAATGAAGAAATAAACAAAAGTGCATTTACATGAACTCTGGAAACACACAGGGACATATACATCTCTGTAACCTGTATTACTTATTCGTTGATTGATTGATTGCCTCAAGGGGTTATTGCCTCAGCTCAGTGCCTGCGCCACGAATAATCCACAGCCCCTGCACTCCTTTTGTTCCCCTTTCGCTGCCCTTGTTGCTTGGTCACTGTGGTGGTTATTGTTGTGGTTGTTGTTGTTGTTTTGACCTTGCATCAGACAGAGAGAAAAGGAGAGAGCAGGGGAAAAACAGAGTGGGAGAGAAAGATAGAGCCCCTAAAGACCTGCTTCACCCCCTGTAAAGCGACTCCCCTGCAGGTGGGGTTCTGGGCGCCAGACCCCAGACCCTTCCACCTGTCCCCTCTTTTCGTGAGCGCCACAAGGCCTTAACCCTCTGACATACCGCCAAACCTCCCGGGATTTACTTTTGAAGGCAATATCACCTGCCTCATTTTGAATCTCATTATCCTGAGGGTCAGTCCTGGAGACAGCATCATGACACGACACACGGAGATCTCTGGTATCAGACAGCACCTGGAACAGCAGCTGGGGCTCTAGTGCCAGGGCAGGAGCAACTCCCCATCCACCGTCCACGGAGTCCACCTGCCCTCATTTTGGTCCTTTTCCCTCCAAAAAAGATCTTTCCCTTTTTTCACTCAGAAACAAGCAGCAGACAGGTTACCCAGGCAGGGGGAAAAAAATAATTAAAAAGCCTTTTTTTTTTTTTTTTTTAGGCGTAGCGAATGACCATCTTCTGGGAAGTACAGGTTTTGAACCAGAAAACTCTGTCTGTCTGTGTCCTAGTCCACAGAAAGAGCCACTAGCCCAGCCCGATCTCACACTCAGATGGGGTGTTTTTGCCAGTCAAAAGTCTGCACAGCGCACTAGGGATTGGGCGACCTGAGACACAAATGTTACATTGTAGATGGACTGTTTGCAGTGCTTGCTCCCCAGGACATTGGACTTTCTCAACTCCCTCCCCTACAGCATGAAAAAAAGGTTCTTGACCAACCATAGAGCAAATGGAGTAGGGGCGAGTGGAGCTTGTTGCATGTCTGTGCTGCTCATGCCCAGGTGTTTGTGGGGGGCCGTGGCAGAGGCTGTAAGGGGGATAGGGGGCAGAAGGAGACTGTTTGAGAGCAGGCTGCAGGCAGGGGAGCCCGTGAGTGTGTGCAGGGCTGTGTGTGTGGTTGTGGTGGCAGGGGGTTAGGGCAGGTCCCCGTGCTGGATGGTGAGATGGCAGCTGGGCTGGCTCTGGGCCCCCAGGGCTGAAGCGCAGAAGCAGGGTGGCAGGAAAGTAGTGCATGGAGGCACACAGTAGATGTTAGTTGGGGAGCTGGGGGACAGAGGGCAAGGGGAAAGGGGGCATCCTTGAGCAGGGGTCTGGAGTAGAGAGTGGGGGGAGCTGGAGGCATGGAAGGTCCCAGGAACCAGGGATTGACAGGAACAGATTCCTGCACCCACCCACTGGATAGAAGCTGCAGCAGCCAGAGCACCAGCCCTGGCTTGCCTAGGCCAAGGGCACTGAATGAGTCCCGCTGAGGATGAGGAAGAGAAGGAGGAGGAGGTGGAGGAGGAGGAGGAGGAGGAGGAGGAGGAGGAGGAGGAAGAGGAGAAGGAAGAAGAGGAGGAGGAAGAGGAGTAGGAGGAGGAGTAGGGGCAGGAGGGCAGCTATCAGTAGGCAATGGGATTAATAGAGGCCTCCATTACGGAGGCATGTGTCCAGGCAGGCACCCACCAATCCTCAGGGGCAGCTCAGGGCACCCAGGGACCTGGTGTGGGTATCTGTGGGGCGGGGACTGTCAGTCAGTCAGCAAGACTGTGTGTCAGTGCAAAAGGTGAGACAGGGGCCTGGCTGACCTTGGTCCCCAGCCCTGGGCTGTCAGATGCCAGCCCCATGCCCAGACACACACCAATCTGCCCATAGCCCCTTGGCCCGGCCGACCTGCACCTGCTTTGGCCTGGGGCTCTGGCTCTGGTGGCTGGCCACCAGCCCTCAAGGTCAAGTTCAGGGTGGGGGTCATGGCTGCTGGTCAACTGGATGGGCGGGGTCCCCGTGGCCTAGCAACCACAGGATCCCTCTGTGATGTCCTAGCCCCTGGCATTCTGTGCTGGCCACACTGGCACTGGGCAGCCCAACTGCCCTGCCACTAGGTCAGCCAGCAGCGCCCAGACGCCTGGGCCCTGGCACAGAGGGACGGAAGGATGGGAAGCCAGTGCTGACCGACAAGGGACCTCAGGGCTGGCAGTCAAGAGAAGACAGGTGGAGGTGTGCCCGGGATCCAGGGAGCCCAGGCCAGAGCTGCCTGCATGCCTGCCTGCCTTGCTGGATGTCTGTATGCTGCCTTTGTCCAGGTAGGTTTCTCAGGTCCCCTCCACTCCTGTCCTCTCCTGTCCTCTCCTGTCCTCTCCTGCCCTCACCATCCTCTCCCCTCTCCTCTCCTCTGCACTTTGCTTCTCTCCTTTGTCTGTCTTCTCTTCCGGGTGCCCTGCTCAACAGCTCCAGCACTTGTGATGGTTCTCCAGTGACAGCTGTTCGCAACCCCTTCCACCCCCTCCTTGCCCCTGAAGTGACCCAACTCACAGGTCTCCGGCTCACCCCACCCACACCTACACCCCCCAACACATTCCCTGGTTCAGCCCCTCTGCCCTATTCAGCCGAACTCGCCCCTTTGCAACCTACCTATGCATCCTGGTTAGTCTTCACCATTCAAGGAGAGATCTCCTTTTATCCTTAGCTTGGTTCACTGGTGGATGGATGGATGGATGCATGGATGGATGGATGGATGGATGGATGCATGGATGGATGGATGGATGGATGTATAGATTGATGGGTGGATGGATGGATGCATGGACAGGTCAATGGATTGGTTTTGTAGAGGCAGAGTACCATCTAGGGGTACTTGAGACCGCTGGTGTCAGAGCCAGAGTCTATGTCAAATGTAAAACATTAATTCATCAATAACAAAAATGATTAAGTACCTATTAAAATAAATAAATAAATAAATATAAAAACTGGGTTAAAAAGTACATGGCGTCTTTGCCTTTCTGCATATGGTATGCTGTGAGGATCTTAACAAGGAAAGCATTGTCCTGAGTAGCCCCATTGAAGTAGTGGAATATTTCCTTTTTCTTTTTTTACTTTCAATTTTCTTGATTATTTATTGGAATAAATAGACAGGAATTGAGAGGGAAGGGAGGGATAGAGGGTTTGTGACACAGAGAGAGTCACCTTCAGCACTTCTGCACCACTTGTAAAGATTTCCCCCGGCAGGTGGGGACCAGGGTCTTGAAGCCCAGTTCCCCTGCATTGTAACATGAGTGCTTAACTGGGTGTGGCACCACCTGGTACCCTTGATGGGACACTTTTTTTTAGCAATGAAAAGAAATTCTCGTGGCAAGGTAATAAATAAATGAAGAAATAAACAAAAGTGCATTTACATGAACTCTGGAAACACACAGGGACATATACATCTCTGTAACCTGTATTACTTATTCGTTGATTGATTGATTGCCTCAAGGGGTTATTGCCTCAGCTCAGTGCCTGCGCCACGAATAATCCACAGCCCCTGCACTCCTTTTGTTCCCCTTTCGCTGCCCTTGTTGCTTGGTCACTGTGGTGGTTATTGTTGTGGTTGTTGTTGTTGTTTTGACCTTGCATCAGACAGAGAGAAAAGGAGAGAGCAGGGGAAAAACAGAGTGGGAGAGAAAGATAGAGCCCCTAAAGACCTGCTTCACCCCCTGTAAAGCGACTCCCCTGCAGGTGGGGTTCTGGGTGCCAGACCCCAGACCCTTCCACCTGTCCCCTCTTTTCGTGAGCGCCACAAGGCCTTAACCCTCTGACATACCGCCAAACCTCCCGGGATTTACTTTTGAAGGCAATATCACCTGCCTCATTTTGAATCTCATTATCCTGAGGGTCAGTCCTGGAGACAGCGTCATGACACGACACACGGAGATCTCTGGTATCAGACAGCACCTGGAACAGCAGCTGGGGCTCTAGTGCCAGGGCAGGAGCAACTCCCCATCCACCGTCCACGGAGTCCACCTGCCCTCATTTTGGTCCTTTTCCCTCCAAAAAAGATCTTTCCCTTTTTTCACTCAGAAACAAGCAGCAGACAGGTTACCCAGGCAGGGGGAAAAAAATAATTAAAAAGCCTTTTTTTTTTTTTTTTTTTTTTTTTAGGCATAGCGAATGACCATCTTCTGGGAAGTACAGGTTTTGAACCAGAAAACACTGTCTGTCTGTGTCCTAGTCCACAGAAAGAGCCACTAGCCCAGCCAGATCTCACACTCAGATGGGGTGTTTTTGCCAGTCAAAAGTCTGCACAGCGCACTAGGGATTGGGCGGCCTGAGACCCAAATGTTACATTGTAGATGGACTGTTTGCAGTGCTTGCTCCCCAGGACATTGGACTTTCTCAACTCCCTCCCCTACAGCATGAAAAAAAAGGTTCTTGACCAACCATAGAGCAAATGGAGTAGGGGCGAGTGGAGCTTGTTGCATGTCTGTGCTGCTCATGCCCAGGTGTCTGTGGGGGGCCGTGGCAGAGGCTGTAAGGGGGCTAGGGGGCAGAAGGAGACTGTTTGAGAGCAGGCTGCAGGCAGGGGAGCCCGTGAGTGTGTGCAGGGCTGTGTGTGTGGGTGTGGTGGCAGGGGGTTAGGGCAGGTCCCCCTGCTGGATGGTGAGATGGCAGCTGGGCTGGCTCTGGGCCCCCAGGGCTGAAGCGCAGAAGCAGGGTGGCAGGAAAGTAGTGCATGGAGGCACACAGTAGATGTTAGTTGGGGAGCTGGGGGACAGAGGGCAAGGGGCAAGGGGGCATCCTTGAGCAGGGGTCTGGAGTAGAGAGTGGGGGGAGCTGGAGGCATGGAAGGTCCCAGGAACCAGGGATTGACAGGAACAGATTCCTGCACCCACCCACTGGATAGAAGCTGCAGCAGCCAGAGCACCAGCCCTGGCTTGCCTAGGCCAATGGCACTGAATGAGTCCCGCTGAGGATGAGGCAGAGAAGGAGGAGGAGGTGGAGGAGGAGGAGGAGGAGGAGGAGGAGGAAGAGGAGAAGGAAGAAGAGGAGGAGGAAGAGGAGTAGGAGGAGGAGTAGGGGTAGGAGGGCAGCTATCAGTAGGCAATGGGATTAATAGAGGCCTCCATTACGGTGGCATGTGTCCAGGCAGGCACCCACCAATCCTCAGGGGCAGCTCAGGGCACCCAGGGACCTGGTGTGGGTATCTGTGGGGCGGGGACTGTCAGTCAGTCAGCAAGACTGTGTGTCAGTGCAAAAGGTGAGACAGGGGCCTGGCGGACCTTGGTCCCCAGCCCTGGGCTGTCAGATGCCAGCCCCATGCCCAGACACACACCAATCTGCCCATAGCCCCTTGGCCCGGCCGACCTGCACCTGCTTTGGCCTGGGGCTCTGGCTCTGGTGGCTGGCCACCTGCCCTCAAGGTCAAGTTCAGGGTGGGGGTCATGGCTGCTGGTCAACTGGATGGGCGGTGTCCCCGTGGCCTTGCAACCACAGGAGCCCTCTGTGATGTCCTAGCCCCTGGCATTCTGTGCTGGCCACACTGGCACTGGGCAGCCCAACTGCCCTGCCACTAGGTCAGCCAGCAGCGCCCAGACGCCTGGGCCCTGGCACAGAGGGACGGAAGGATGGGAAGCCAGTGCTGACCGACAAGGGACCTCAGGGCTGGCAGTCAAGAGAAGACAGGTGGAGGTGTGCCCGGGATCCAGGGAGCCCAGGCCAGAGCTGCCTGCATGCCTGCCTGCCTTGCTGGATGTCTGTATGCTGCCTTTGTCCAGGTAGGTTTCTCAGGTCCCCTCCACTCCTGTCCTCTCCTGTCCTCTCCTGTCCTCTCCTGCCCTCACCATCCTCTCCCCTCTCCTCTCCTCTGCACTTTGCTTCTCTCCTTTGTCTGTCTTCTCTTCCGGGTGCCCTGCTCAACAGCTCCAGCACTTGTGATGGTTCTCCAGTGACAGCTGTTCGCAACCCCTTCCACCCCCTCCTTGCCCCTGAAGTGACCCAACTCACAGGTCTCCGGCTCACCCCACCCACACCTACACCCCCCAACACATTCCCTGGTTCAGCCCCTCTGCCCTATTCAGCCGAACTCGCCCCTTTGCAACCTACCTATGCATCCTGGTTAGTCTTCACCATTCAAGGAGAGATCTCCTTTTATCCTTAGCTTGGTTCACTGGTGGATGGATGGATGGATGCATGGATGGATGGATGGATGGATGGATGCATGGATGGATGGATGGATGGATGGATGTATAGATTGATGGGTGGATGGATGGATGCATGGACAGGTCAATGGATTGGTTTTGTAGAGGCAGAGTACCATCTAGGGGTACTTGAGACCGCTGGTGTCAGAGCCAGAGTCTATGTCAAATGTAAAACATTAATTCATCAATAACAAAAATGATTAAGTACCTATTAAAATAAATAAATAAATAAATATAAAAACTGGGTTAAAAAGTACATGGCGTCTTTGCCTTTCTGCATATGGTATGCTGTGAGGATCTTAACAAGGAAAGCATTGTCCTGAGTAGCCCCATTGAAGTAGTGGAATATTTCCTTTTTCTTTTTTTACTTTCAATTTTCTTGATTATTTATTGGAATAAATAGACAGGAATTGAGAGGGAAGGGAGGGATAGAGGGTTTGTGACACAGAGAGAGTCACCTTCAGCACTTCTGCACCACTTGTAAAGATTTCCCCCGGCAGGTGGGGACCAGGGTCTTGAAGCCCAGTCCCCCTGCATTGTAACATGAGTGCTTAACTGGGTGTGGCACCACCTGGTACCCTTGATGGGACACTTTTTTTTAGCAATGAAAAGAAATTCTCGTGGCAAGGTAATAAATAAATGAAGAAATAAACAAAAGTGCATTTACATGAACTCTGGAAACACACAGGGACATATACATCTCTGTAACCTGTATTACTTATTCGTTGATTGATTGATTGCCTCAAGGGGTTATTGCCTCAGCTCAGTGCCTGCGCCACGAATAATCCACAGCCCCTGCACTCCTTTTGTTCCCCTTTCGCTGCCCTTGTTGCTTGGTCACTGTGGTGGTTATTGTTGTGGTTGTTGTTGTTGTTTTGACCTTGCATCAGACAGAGAGAAAAGGAGAGAGCAGGGGAAAAACAGAGTGGGAGAGAAAGATAGAGCCCCTAAAGACCTGCTTCACCCCCTGTAAAGCGACTCCCCTGCAGGTGGGGTTCTGGGCGCCAGACCCCAGACCCTTCCACCTGTCCCCTCTTTTCGTGAGCGCCACAAGGCCTTAACCCTCTGACATACCGCCAAACCTCCCGGGATTTACTTTTGAAGGCAATATCACCTGCCTCATTTTGAATCTCATTATCCTGAGGGTCAGTCCTGGAGACAGCATCATGACACGACACACGGAGATCTCTGGTATCAGACAGCACCTGGAACAGCAGCTGGGGCTCTAGTGCCAGGGCAGGAGCAACTCCCCATCCACCGTCCACGGAGTCCACCTGCCCTCATTTTGGTCCTTTTCCCTCCAAAAAAGATCTTTCCCTTTTTTCACTCAGAAACAAGCAGCAGACAGGTTACCCAGGCAGGGGGAAAAAAATAATTAAAAAGCCTTTTTTTTTTTTTTTTTTAGGCGTAGCGAATGACCATCTTCTGGGAAGTACAGGTTTTGAACCAGAAAACTCTGTCTGTCTGTGTCCTAGTCCACAGAAAGAGCCACTAGCCCAGCCCGATCTCACACTCAGATGGGGTGTTTTTGCCAGTCAAAAGTCTGCACAGCGCACTAGGGATTGGGCGACCTGAGACACAAATGTTACATTGTAGATGGACTGTTTGCAGTGCTTGCTCCCCAGGACATTGGACTTTCTCAACTCCCTCCCCTACAGCATGAAAAAAAGGTTCTTGACCAACCATAGAGCAAATGGAGTAGGGGCGAGTGGAGCTTGTTGCATGTCTGTGCTGCTCATGCCCAGGTGTTTGTGGGGGGCCGTGGCAGAGGCTGTAAGGGGGATAGGGGGCAGAAGGAGACTGTTTGAGAGCAGGCTGCAGGCAGGGGAGCCCGTGAGTGTGTGCAGGGCTGTGTGTGTGGTTGTGGTGGCAGGGGGTTAGGGCAGGTCCCCGTGCTGGATGGTGAGATGGCAGCTGGGCTGGCTCTGGGCCCCCAGGGCTGAAGCGCAGAAGCAGGGTGGCAGGAAAGTAGTGCATGGTGCACACAGTAGATGTTAGTTGGGGAGCTGGGGGACAGAGGGCAAGGGGAAAGGGGGCATCCTTGAGCAGGGGTCTGGAGTAGAGAGTGGGGGGAGCTGGAGGCATGGAAGGTCCCAGGAACCAGGGATTGACAGGAACAGATTCCTGCACCCACCCACTGGATAGAAGCTGCAGCAGCCAGAGCACCAGCCCTGGCTTGCCTAGGCCAAGGGCACTGAATGAGTCCCGCTGAGGATGAGGAAGAGAAGGAGGAGGAGGTGGAGGAGGAGGAGGAGGAGGAGGAGGAGGAGGAAGAGGAGAAGGAAGAAGAGGAGGAGGAAGAGGAGTAGGAGGAGGAGTAGGGGCAGGAGGGCAGCTATCAGTAGGCAATGGGATTAATAGAGGCCTCCATTACGGAGGCATGTGTCCAGGCAGGCACCCACCAATCCTCAGGGGCAGCTCAGGGCACCCAGGGACCTGGTGTGGGTATCTGTGGGGCGGGGACTGTCAGTCAGTCAGCAAGACTGTGTGTCAGTGCAAAAGGTGAGACAGGGGCCTGGCTGACCTTGGTCCCCAGCCCTGGGCTGTCAGATGCCAGCCCCATGCCCAGACACACACCAATCTGCCCATAGCCCCTTGGCCCGGCCGACCTGCACCTGCTTTGGCCTGGGGCTCTGGCTCTGGTGGCTGGCCACCAGCCCTCAAGGTCAAGTTCAGGGTGGGGGTCATGGCTGCTGGTCAACTGGATGGGCGGGGTCCCCGTGGCCTAGCAACCACAGGATCCCTCTGTGATGTCCTAGCCCCTGGCATTCTGTGCTGGCCACACTGGCACTGGGCAGCCCAACTGCCCTGCCACTAGGTCAGCCAGCAGCGCCCAGACGCCTGGGCCCTGGCACAGAGGGACGGAAGGATGGGAAGCCAGTGCTGACCGACAAGGGACCTCA